>NC_037670.1:99289723-99510799 GCF_003255815.1 Theropithecus gelada
AGGAGGAGGAGGAGGAGGAAGAGGAGGAGGAGGAGGAGGAGGAGAAAGAAGAAGAAGAAGAAGAAGAAGAAGAAGAAGAAGAAGAAGAAGAAGAAGAAGAAGAAGAAGAAATGTCCCCTCTAGGAGTGTGTGCATGTTTGTATATGTGTGTGTGTAAGCATATTTGGGGTTGGGAAATATTATGGCTCATTAGAGACAATGAGGATTTTTGTAATTGTAGAGACCAAAGCTAGAATCATAATTCTATTACTCTAATTATTTGTGATCTTGGCCAAGTTATTAATCATCATTTAACTTTAGTTTTCTCTCTATGAAATAATATTGTTTTAAAGATTACATGAAGGAATGAATGAATTTATTTTTATATGTATTTTGTTAGTTGCATAGTGCATATTATATAATACATAAATAAATGATATTAATTATATATAGTCAAATAATAAGCATGAACCTTAAAAACCCTGACTTTTATAAAACTTTTATTCAGTGTTTTGATACCATGATTATGTGTAGTATGACTAATCATGTTGAAATCTTTCAAAAATCTTTTCTCAATATGTAATACACTTACCATTAAATATTCTCTTTGGATATTTAGTGACAAATTTATTCTCTCTCTGAAACCTGTACATCAGCTGTTCCTTTGCTATTATTTCCTCTGTTAATCAGGGTAATTAATACAAGCTGCCAAAACATGCATATGTCATAATGCCAATGACTTTAAACAGCCAATAGGATTCTTCTTGCACAGCTTTCCTCCAATCAGCAACCAGGAACCCTGGGTGACCCCATCTTGCAATCCCGCCATCTCAGAATGCTTCATTTTCAGTCAAATGGACAGGAAAAAGCACACAGTAAAACCACACTCCTGTTGATTGTTTTAGATTTGATATGATGTATCATTTCCCCTCATCTTCTTGAAACTCAGTTACGCAATACCAAGGTGTCTACTAGGAAAGCTAAGAAATGTAGTCTTATTGTGTGTCCAGTAAAAGAGAGTTAAGAACACTTAGAATTTGTTATAAAAATGATACATATGTTGAAAATAAAATGTACAAAAGTAAGGAAAACTCATTATAACATAATAGTTGGAAACTTTGTCAAATAAATATGTGAAATTCAGACAGTTGTGTAATCTTGAAGTCTTAAATTTTATAGACAAAAGATTTACAAAATTATTCACACAAAAACAAAAAATGGACTAAAGTAAAAAGTATTTCATTAAAAACCTTACAACATAGAACTAATGTAAATATACTTAGAAATTATTCTGTATTAGATTAATTGGGATAGATTCCTAAAAGGCCCAATGGGTCACTTATAGGTCTTTCTGCATACACTTTCATTAAAATATTCTTTAATATTAGTTCTTGATCTCAATATTCTTGATACATTTCTGCTAATTATAAACTACCAATGCCCCAATACAAAAGAGTTTGAGATTATTAGCTTCTTAGTCGTTGAACATGTTTGAAGCTAGCTCTGTGGTCTTTCCTTTAGCCTCAGAATATGACCTTTTAGTCTAATGTCCCTTGCAACAGTAACTGATGGAATTTTTAGAAGTATACAGGATCTAACTTAAATTCTATGTACCAACACCAAATTTGTAACTTAATGCACATATTGGGTTCATTTAATAATCTAATTGACAGATGTAGGTTCTCTAGAGTAGAAATTAATCATGTACCCCTATGGGACTGTGATTAGCAAGGTATAAAATCTGAAAAGGGCTCTGAACCATGGCTTTCCTGAACTGAGTTGGTCCACATCATTCGGTATCATCCCTCATGACCTTTCACATTTCATGTGAAATGACAAGTTATTTGGAAACTGAGCCTGAGTGGCAAGAGACGGTTTCTATCTTATTATTGTACATGACAATTTACCCATCCTCTATTTTTCCAGAATCTAAGTGAGCATGGTGTTGGGTAAAGCCTGCTGTCTCTTGTGATTTTGAATGCAATATTATTCCTCCTGGTTGAACAGAGTGCGTAGTGAACAGGTCAGTAGGCACAAAAAACAACAAGCAAGATAAAAAAAAGTAGCATATTATATAGTATCAAGGGCTAAAGAGAACAAACACAGCAGGGAAAGGGAATATGGGAAGTCACAGTGGGGCATTAAACTTTTAGAAGGTTAACAGCAAAAGCCTCACTAACAAGAAAGACCTAAAAACAATGAGAGAACAAGCCATGTAAATTGCTGAGAAATTTCTTTCTGGACAAACACAACACAAAGTACAAAGGCCCTAAGGTGGGAGCTTGTCTCCTGCTTTTTTGCTTTTGCCTTTTGCCCCTGCTGCTGTTATTTACTGTCCCAATGCAGTCAGTAGATAATTCTTTAAACGACTGAGAGCAGAGGATTTTTTTTTTTTTTTTAAGTTTAGGAAACTTCAGTGGAGTTCAGGGAAGAGCCATGACTTTAACTCTTGGTAGATTTTTAACTTGACACATATACACAAGGCCCTTAGATATTCAGTTCTAAAGACATGAGATTTATGTTACATCTAAACGTTGAAAAATTTCACATTAATTTTACAACAGTCATATGAATAATGTTCATAAACCATTCATCTATAAAACAGTGATTTTCTCTTCAATAGTAGCATCATACTCATCCATAGTAGCAAGTAGTTGTTTGAACTTCTCTTAGCCCACGTATTAATTACCAAGCAATGATATTAAAAATGTGATAGTATATATGAAAGCATTGACTCTAGAGACTTTTTATCCAGGAGCGAAAGCAAAATTAAGTTAACTTCTTAGTCATTTGCATGATGTAGATTTTTAGATCACGTAGGCAAGTCTTTTTTTTTTTTTTTTTTTGAGACGGAGTCTCGCTCTGTCGCCCAGGCTGGAGTGCAGTGGCCGGATCTCAGCTCACTGCAAGCTCCGCCTCCCGGGTTCACGCCATTCTCCTGCCTCAGCCTCCCGAGTAGCTGGGACTACAGGCGCCTGCCACCGCGCCCGGCTAGTTTTTTGTATTTTTTTAGTAGAGACGGGGTTTCTCCGGGTTAGACAGGATGGTCTCGATCTCCTGACCTCGTGATCCGCCCGTCTCGGCCTCCCAAAGTGCTGGGATTACAGGCTTGAGCCACCGCGCCCGGCCAAACGTAGGCAAGTCTTTAGGCACCAACACATGAAATAAAGAAAAAATGGATTCACTGAATAATAGTACATTTCATTTAGAATAATTGAATTTCATTTATACTTAACTGATTTTTTAGGTTTGTTCTGACCTCATTTTTGCCCTTAGACTCTGTATTAGCTTCCAATTGGTACTGTCGCAAATTACTGCAAACTTAGTGTCTTAAAACAACACAAAATTATTATCTTTTATTTCTAGAGGTGAGACGTCCAAAATGGGTTTTGCTGGGCTAAAATCAAGGTGTTGGGAGAGCTGCTTTGCAACCCTTGTTGGGAGTGATAGGGGAAAATCAGTTTTCTTGCTTTTTCCTATTTTTTTAGAAGCTGCTTGCTTTCCTTGCCTCATCATCCCTATTTCTCTACATTCAAAACTAGCGGGATCAGGCTACATCATATTCATGCTGCTATCTCTCTGGTTTTCTTTCTTCTGTCTTCCTCATTTTTTTTTTTTTTCACAAGTGTTTATAGCAGTTGTATTCATAATAGCCCCAAACTCCAAAAAACCAGAATATCCATCAACTGATGAATAAATTGTTGTATATCTATGTAAGAAATACTACCCATAAATAAAACAGTAATAAAATACCGATAAATTCAACAGGATGCTTAGACCTCAAAAGCATTATGCAACATGAAAGAAGCCAGATACAAAAATGGTACAATGTATAAGACTCTCTGGAAAAGGAAAAGTTCTGGCTCTCGGCAGCACTGATTGACATAATCTTAGTTGCTCTTTATTATATGAAGGAAGACTCTTTTCATTATTTTTGTTAGATTTATAAAAATTAAAGGGAAAAATCTATAGGGAGAGAAATTGGGTCACTAATTGACAGGAGGTGGGGCTAGGGGCAGGAAATTTATTGAAAAGAAGAACAGGGAGACTTCCTGAGGTTAGGGAAATATTCTTTATCTTGATTGTGGTAGTGGTTAGAGAACTACACACATTTACCAAAACTTATTAAACTCTATTCTTTAAAAGGATGAATTTGACTATGTGCACATTTTGTTAAAGTAAGCTTGACTTTTAAAAAGTATTAAACATAGTGGTCTTAAATGAAGGCCATTAAATTGCTGCAACAGATAATATTAAATCAACATTTTCAAAAATAGAAGGTATGGTCAATCCCTATGTCCTAACCAAAAATATTATTGATAATAACATTTTAATTCATCCGTTTTCAATTTCTCTTGTGTGTATGCCTATATATTATCATGTAATATATTAACACATGAGTACATGTGTATAATTTACACACAAATAACTGGCTCTGTAAAGGATATGCATGCAAAAATTTTGTATAAACTTAAGGCATGCACAATCAGATATTTTGGATATCCCTCACAGTTACTTCCAATTTTCTTTATTTTAATAAATAATTCTCAAACTAATATCTCTGTGTTTGGAGGTTTTATCATCATTTTGGATTTTTTTATATATATAATTTTTATTTAGAAAGATGAGAGGAACCGGGTGCCTATTTGGTGCTTTTTGTACATTGACCCAAGACAAGTAATCACGGCTGCATTTGAAGAGCATGTCCTTTTCTTTTCTTTTCTCTATTATAGTTTATGTTCTAGGGTACATGTGCACAACATGAAGGTTTGTTACATATGTATACATGTGCCATGTTGGTGTGCTGCACCCATTAACTCATCATTTACATTAGGTATATCTCCTAATGCTATTCCTCCCCCCTCCCCCCACCCTACAACAGGCCCCGGTGTGTGATGTTCCCCACGCTGTGTCCAACTGTTCTCCTTGTTCAATTCCCACCTGTGAGTGAGAACATGCGGTGTTTGGTTTTCTGTTTTTGCAATAGTTTGCTGAGAATGATGGTTTTCAGCTACATCCATGTCTCTACAAAGAACATGAACTCATCCTTTTTTATGGCTGCATAGTATTCCATGGTGTATATGTGCCACATTTTCTTAATCCAGTCTATCATTGATGGACATTTGGGTTGGTTCCAAGTCTTTGTTATTGTGAATAGTGCCACAATAAACATATGTGTGCATGTGTCTTTATAGCAGCCTGATTTATAATCCTTTGGGTATATACTCAGTAATGGGATGGCTGGGTCAAATGGTATTTCTAGTTCTAGATCCTTGAGGAATCGCCACACCGTCTTCCACAATGGTTGAACTAGTTTACACTCCCACCAACAGTGTAAAAGTGTTCCTATTTCTCCACATCCTCTCCAGCACCTGTTGTTTCCTGACTTTTTAATGATTGCCATTCTCACTAGTGTGAGATGGTATCTCGTTGTGGTTTTGATTTGCATTTCTCTGATGGCTAGTGATGATGAGCATTTTTTTATGTGTCTGTTGGCTGGATGAATGTCTTCTTTTGAGAAGTGTCTGTTCATTTCCTTTGCCTACTTTTTGATGGGGTTGTTTTTTTCTTGTAAATTTGTTTGAGTTCTTTGTAGGTTCTGGATATTAGTCCTTTGTCAGATAAGCAGATTGCAAAAATTTTCTCCCATTCTGTAGGTTGCCTGTTCACTCTGATGGTAGTTTCTTTTGCTGTGCAGAAGCTCTTCAGTTTAATTAGATCCCATTTGTCAATTTTGGCTTTTGTTGCCATTGCTTTTGGTGTTTTAGACATGAAGTCCTTGCCCATGCCTATGTCCTGAATGGTATTGCCAAGGTTTTCTTCTAGGCTTTTTATGGTTTTAGATCTAACATTTAAGTTTCTAATTCATCTTGAATTAATTTTTGTATAAGGAGTAAGGAAGGGATACAGTTTCAGCTTTCTACTTATAGCTAGCCAGTTTTTCCAGCATTATTTATTAAATAGGGAATCATTTCCCCATTTCTTGTTCTTAACAGGTTTGTCAAAGATCAGATAGTTGTAGATGTGTGGCATTATTTCTGAGGACTCTGTTCTGTTCCATTGGTCTATATCTCTGTTTTGGTTACTACAGCCTTGTAGTATAGTTTGAAGTCAGGTAGCGTGATGCCTCCAACTTTGTTCTTTTGACTTAGGATTGTCTTGGCAATGCAGGCTCTTTTTTGGTTCTGTATGAACTTTAAAGTAGTTTTTCCAATTCTGTGAAGAAAGTAATTGGTATCTTAATTGGGATGGCATATAAACAGAGCCAAAGACAAAAACCACATGATTATCTCCATAGATGCAGAAAAGGCCTTTGACAAAATTCAACAGCCCTTTGACAAAATTCAGCAGCCCTTCATGCTAAAAACTCTCAATAAATTCGGTATTGATGGAATGTATCTCAAAATAATAAGAGCTATTTATGACAGACCCACAGCCAATATCATACTGAATGGGCAAAAACTGGAAGCATTCCCCTTAAAAACTGGCACAAGACAGGTATGCCCTCTCTCACCACTCCTATTCAACATAGTGTTGGAAGTTCTGGTCAGGGCAATCAGGCAAGAGAAGGAAATAAATGGTATTCAATTAGGAAAATAAGAAGTCAAATTGTCCCTGTTTGCAGATGACATGATTGTATATTTAGAAAACCCCATCGTCTCAGTCCAAAATCTCCTTAAGCTGATAAGCAACTTCAGCAAAGTCTCAGGATACAAAATCAATGTGCAAAAATCACAAGCATCCTTATATACCAATAACAAACAGAGAGCCAAATCATGAATCAACTCCCATTCACAATTGCTTCAAAGAGAATAAAATACCTAGGAATCCAACTTACAAGGGATGTGAAGGGCCTCTTCAAGGAGAACTATAAACCACTGCTCAATGAAATAATAGACGACACAAGCAAATGGAAGAACATTCCATGCTCATGGATAGGAAGAATCAATATCATGAAAATGGCCATACTGCCCAAGGTAATTTACAGATTCAGTATAAAGACTCTTAAGATTACTTTGAGCCATTATTTGCATGGTCCAGGATAATCTCCCCACCTTGAGGTCAGTTGATTAAAAACCTAATTCCATCAGTAACTTTAATTCTTCTTTGGATGTATGTTAACATAGTCACAAGTTCCAGGGATTAGGATGTGGAGATCTTTGAAGGAGCCATTTTTGTTGCCTACCATAGCATAGTCACCTTGATTCAAGCAGTACTTGATAAAATAAAATGATATGCTTCCATTTGCTCTCTGATAGTGTGATTTTTGAAATATATACTTGATCTTTGATACATACCCCTTTCCTGTTATACAACTTCTAAAATTCTTATAATCTCCAGGCTGGGCATGGTGGCTCACGCCTGTTATCCCAGCACTTTGGGAGGTCAAGGTGGGTGGATCACCTGAGATCAGGAGCTTGAGACCAGCCAACATGGCGAAAACCCATTTCCACTAAAAATACAAAAATTAGCCAGCCATGGTGGCAGGCACCTGTAATCCCAGCTACTCCAGAGGCTGAGGCAGGAGAATCACTTGAACCCAGGAGGTAGAGGTTGCAGTGAGCCAAGATGGTGCCACTGTACTCCAGTCTGGGTAATAGAGTGAGATTCCATCTCAAAAAAAAAAAAAAAAAAAAAAATCCTTATGATCTCCAATGTTATGTTTGTTTGTATGCTAATGAGTTGACTGATGTCTGGCAGCCCCTAGGTAGTTTCAGGATGGGGGATGTTCACAAGAAAGACCAATGCCTGATTAGAAGGTTAGGACTTTCAAGCACTGCTCACCTACCCCTTGAGAGAGAAAAGGAAAGAGAGACTGGAGGTTAAATTGATCACCAGTGGCCAATGGTTTAACCAATCATGTGTATTTAATGAAGCCTCCATAAGAACCCAAAAGGACAGAATTGGAGGACTTCCTGATAGCTAACTACATTAAGATTCTTGGAAGATGGCTTGTTCCTTCCACATGCCTTGCTTATTATGCATTTTTCTATCTGTATCCTGTGCAATATTCTTTATAACAAACCAGTAAACATCAACTATTTCCCTGAGTTCTGTGAATGACTCTAGCAAATCAAACAAACCCCAGGAGTGGTCATGGAAACCCCGATTTATAGTTGGTCAGTCAGAACCATAACAAAAACAATCTGGGGCTTGAGACTGGCATCAGAAGTAGGAGGCAGTCTGGTGGGGTTGAGTCCTCAACCTGTGTGATCTGACAGTACCTCTAGATAGATAGTATTGGAATTGAATTGGAGGACACCCAGTTGGCGTCCACTGCAGAATCAATTGCTTGTTTGGCGGATGGGAAAAAAAAAACTCACAAATTTGGTCATAGAAATCACTGTATTAATAGTTGTGGAGAAGTTATGTTCATGTCCTTTGCCCGTTTTTTAATGAGGTTGATAATTTTTCTCCTGTACATTTCTTTAAGTTACTTATAGGCACTGGATATTAGACCTTTGTTAGATGCATAGTTTGCAAAATATTTCTCTGTAGATTGTTTACTCTGTGGAGTAATTCTCTGTAGATTCTATATATTGTTTACTCTGTTGATGGTTTCTTTTGCAGCGCAAAAGAATTAGAATTTAATTAGTTTGAGAATTGAGTTTAATTATATGCCACTTGTCAATTTTTGCTTTTGTTGTGATTTCTTTTGGTGTTTTTGTTATTAAATCTTTGCCCATTCCTGTGTCTAGAGTGGTATTGCCTAGATTGTCTTCCAGGGTTTTTGTAGTTTTCTCCTTTACATTTGTTTTTAATCCATCTTGAGTTGGTTTTTGTGTATGGTGTAAGGAAGGGGTCCAGCTTCAATCTTCTGCATATGGCTAGCCAGTTTATCTCAGCACCATTTATTAAACAGGGATTCTTTTTCCCATTGATTGTTCTCATCAGGTTTGTCAAAGATCAGATGGTCACAGATGTGGGGTTTATTTCTGGGATCTCTATTCTGTTCCATTGATCTATGTGCCTGTTTTTGTACCACTACCATGCTTTGTTACTGTAGTCCTTTAGTATAAATTTGGGTAACGTGACACCTTCAACTTTGTTCTTTTTGCTTAGAGTTGCCCTGGCTATTCAGGCTCTTTTTTGGTTCCATACAAATTTTAACATAGTTTTTTCTAGTTACGTGAAAAATGGCATTGGTAACTTTATAGGAATAATATTAAATCTGAAAATTGCTTTGGGCAGTATAGCCAGGTTAATGGTAATTGATTCTTTCTATCCATGAGCATGGAATTTTGTGTGTATGTGTCTTCTCTGATTTCCTTGAGTGGTGTTTTGTAATTCTCATTGTAGAGATGTATCACCTCCCTGATTACCTGTATTCCTGGGTATTTTATTCTTTTTGTGGCAATTGTGAATGGTATTGCCTTTCTGATTTGGCTCTCAGTTTGACTGCTGTTGTATAGGAATGATAGTGATTTTTGTACATTGATTTTATATCCTGCAACTTTGCTTAATTTATCAGCTGGAGGAGCTTTTGGGCTGAGACTATGGGGTTTTCCAGATATACAACCATGCAAACAGAGGTAGTTTGACTTCCTCCTTTCCTATTTGAATGCTCTTTATTTCTTTCTCTTGCCTGCTTGCTCTGGCTAGGACTTCTGATATTACATTGAATAGAACTGGTGAGAGAGATCATTCTTATCTTTTGCTGGTTTTCAAGGGGAATGCTTCCAGCTTTTGTCCATTCAGTGTGACGTTGGCTGTGGGTTTGTCGTAGATGGTTCTTATTATTTTGAGGTAGGTTTCTTCAACACCTAGTTTATTGAGAGTTTTTAACATGAAAAGGTGTTGAATTTTATCAAAAGCCTTTTCTGCATCTATTGAGATAATCATGTGTTTTTTCTTTTTCATTCTGTTTATGTGATTAATCACATACATTGGTTTGCATATGTTGAAGCAACCTTACATCCATGGATGAAGTCTACTTGATTATGGTGGATTCGCATTTTGACGTGCTGCTGGATTTGGTTTTCAATAATTTTGTTGTGGATTTTTGCACTGATGTTCATCAAGGATATTGGCCTGTAGTTTTCTTTTTTGTTATATCTCTGCTAGCTTTTGCTATCAAGATGATGCTTACCTTATTAAATGAGTTGGGGAGGAGTTCCTCCTCCTCAATTTTTTGGAAAAGTTTCAGTAGGAATGATGCCAGTATTCCTTTGAACATTTGGTAGTATTTGGCTATGAATCCATCAGGTCCTCGGCTTTTTTTTTTTTTTTTTTTTTTTGCTTGGTAGTCTATTTATTAGTGATTCAATTCCAGACTTGTTATTGGTCTGTTCAGGGAAACAATTTCTTCCTGGCTAAGTCTTGGGAGGGTGTATGTTTTCAGGAATTTATTCATCTCTTCTAGGTTTTCTAGTTAATGTTCATAGAGGTGTTCATATTTTCTGATGATTGTTTTTATTTCTGTGGGGTCAGTGGTACATTGCCTTTATTATTTCTAATTGTGTTTATTTTGACCTGCTATCTTTTCTTCTTTATCAGTCTAGCCAGTGGCCTATCTTATTATTTTTTTCAAAAAAGAAAATCCTAGATTTGTTAATCTTTCAAATGTTTCTTCATGTCTTAATTTTCTTCAGTTCAGCTCTGGTTAATGTTATTTATCATTTTCTGTTAGCTTTGGGTTTAATTTGTTTTTGCCTCTCTAATTCTTTCAGTTGTGAAATTAGGTTGTTAATTTGAGATCTTCCTAACTTCTTAATGTGGGCATTTAGTGCTATGAATTTCCCTCTGAACACTGCCTTAGATGTGTCCCAGAGATTCTGGTATGTTGTATCTTCATTTTCATTGTTTTTCAATAACTTCTTGATTTCTGCCTTAATTTCATTATTTATCCAAATGTAATTTAGGAGCATATTTTTAATTTCCATTTAATTGCATGGTTTTGAGGGATTTTCATAGTCTTGACTTCTATTTTTATTGTACTGTAGTCCAAGAGTGTGTTTGGTATAGTTTTTGTTCTTTTACATTTGTTGAGAATTGTTTGATGTCCATTTATGTGGTTGATTTTAGAGTATGTGCCATGCAGTGAATAGAAGAAAGTATATGTTGTTGTTTTTTGGTGGAAAGTTCTGTAAAGGTCTATAATATCCATTTGGGCCAATGTTGAGTTTGGGTCATGAATATGTTTGTTAATTTTCTGCCTTGATGATCTGTCTAATATTCAGTGGAGTGTTAAAATCTCCCACTATTATTGTGTGAGAGTCTACATCTCTTTGTAGCTCTCTAAGAAGTTGCTTTATGAATCTGGGTGCTCATGTGTTGGGTGCATATATATTTAGGATAGTTAGGTCTTCCTATGGAATTGAATCCTTTACCATTATGTAATGCCCTTTTTTGTCTTTGTTGATCTTTGTTATTTATTTATTTATTTATTTATTTATTTGAGATGGAGTCTCACTGTGTTGCCCAGGCTGGAGTGCAGTGGTGCAATCTTGGCTCACTGCAACCTCCATCTTCTGGGTTCAAGCAATTCTCCTGTCTCAGCTTCCTGAGTACCTGGGACTACAGGTGCACACCACCAAGCCTGGCTAATTTTTGTATTTTTAGTAGAGATATGGTTTCACCATATTGGTCAGGCTGGTCTTGAACTCCTCACCTTAGGTGATCCACCCACCTTGGCATCCCAAAGTGCTGGGATGACAGGCATGAGCCACTGCACCCAGCCAATCTTGGTTGTTTTAAAACCTGTTTTGTCTAAAATTAGAATTGCAACCCCTTATTTTTTTGTTCACCATTTTCTTGGTAGCTTTTCCTCCATCCCTTTATTTTGAGCTTATGCGTATCATTACATGTGAGATGGGTCTTTTGAAGACAGCATACACTGGGTCTTGCTTTTTTATGCAGCTTACCACTCTGTGCTTTTTGAACAGACACTTCTCAAAAGAAGATATACCTGCAGCCAAGAAGCATATGAAAAAAAACAAAAAACAAAAACCAAAAAACTCAATATCACTGATTGCTGAGAAATGCAAACCAAACCACAAGATATCATTTCACTCCAGTGGGAAGGGCTATTATTAAAAAGTCAAAAAATAACCGATGATTGTCAGGTTGTGGAGAAACAGAACACTTATACACTGCTGGTCAAAGTGTAAATTAAATCAACCATTGCGGAACAGAGTATGGCAATTCCTCAAAGAGCTAAAAGCAGAACTACCATTTGACTCACAATCCCATTACTGGGTATATCCCCAGAGTAATATAAATCATTCTACCATAAAGACCACATGCATGTGAATGTTCATTACAGCAGTATTAACAAAAGCAAAGGCATGGAATCAACCTAAATGTCTATCAATGACAGACTGGATTAAGAAGATGTGGTACATATACACTATGGAATACTATACAACCATAAAAAAGGATGAGATAGTGTCTTTTGCAGGAATAGGGATGAAGCTGGAGGTTATTATTCTTAGCAAACTAATACAAGAATAGAAAACCAAATACTGCATGTTCCTATGAGTGGGAGCTAAGGGATAAGAAGTTATGAACATGAAGAATGAATAACAGAGACTAGGATCTACTTGAGGGAGAAGGGTGCAAGGGAGGAGAGGAGCACAAAAGATAACTATTTGGTACTGGGCTTAATACCTGGGTGATGAAATAATCAGCAACACAAACTCTCATGACATATGTTTGCCTATATAAAAAGCCTTCATGTGTACCTCCAAACTTAAAATAAAAGTTAAAATAGCTTTAGAATGAGAGCAGAGGGGTACATAAGTTTGTTGTGAAATACTGAGGTCTGTTTCTTATATTACATCATTTTCCTAGTCAATCCACTTAGTGTTACCTAGCTAACATTTTCATTCTTCATAAAGCAGTGCTATGACCTTCCTTTATGCACTTCTCAAATGTATATTTAATTATTTCTGTCACTTTTTTCCTCCAAACAGAGAGTATATGTTTCAGTAGCAAAACAGCTACCAGTGTGTTAGCTGTAACTGAGTTGCTTGATCATGACACCTCAGGGCCGAGCACTTGGTTTTGGCATCTACAAAATCAACAGATCAAATCTTAGCATGAATAATGTGCCATGTCTTAAAAGAAATTTTAGGGACTAATTTCCCTTAGTCTCCACATCCTGTATTATTTTTTTCTGGAATGTTAGAAATTATGATGATTTTAATTGGTCCTAGAAATACTTCCCCCCAAAATGACACAAAAACAAACAAAAAAAATTCATTGAACCTAAAGCAAGCACAAAATTTTAAATGACGTAGGCTTGCTTAGAATATAAAAACAACTAAGCTTGATATGAGTCTGGATTTTGTAGTTTCATTAGTTGGCTGTCAAAGGATAGATTATAGAAAACTACTGTTGCTTTGAAGATGCTCTGCTTTGCTTCCTTAAAAGTAAGTTATTTTGGTTTATTTATCCCATCCTTGGGCTGACCTACTGCCCACCACACTTGACTGAAGAAAGAGTGTCATTTATAGGGCAAAGGAGGAGGACAGAAATCAACATCTGTCTTAAATGTAAATCATCAAAGAGATTGTGTATAAATGATAAGGAGAAGGTGAAGGATTTTATTAGTTTTAATCATCGGCTTTAAGTAAACAGTGATTTATCTTGCAACCTGAAAACTTGATTTTCAATAATTTGAGATGAGATAGGTTAAGAGTAGTACATCTAGGTAAATGCTATTGATTATTCAACTGCTGAATTATTTTCAACTGAACAAAACCCTTTGCTTAACACAATCAGAAAGTATTTTAAATTATTCAGCAGATAGAAACATAAATTTCCCAAAGAATTCCATCAGTGGTTTGCATGAAGCAAATTTGATGAAACAAAATGCATTATTGTATAGTGTTTCTGTTTTTCAGAGATATTAGTTATATTAATAACTTTTAAATTAATTTCACTTCAGAGGTCTTCTGAAGATAACATAAATATTTTACAGATAACAAACTGAAAACACTTTAAAAAGGACTTAAAAGTACAGAAAAAGATAGGTCAGTTGACAGTAGGGATGTTTTCTCTGGATTCTTTAAAAGTATCTAGAACTCTACTCTCAAAGATGAGAGTTCACCTTTGAACTGCTGTGCCCTCAGTGACCCATCTAACATGCATTTATGTGAGGCACTATGAAAGTACAAAGAAAAATAAAAGGCCTTACTTTTAAAAGTTCAGATCATGGAGAGTGGAGAAAGAAAGAGATGAAAACAAACAATCATATTAGAATCTTACCAATACTATAATGAAAAGCGGGGCACAGAGATGAAGTAACTCAGAGAAGCAAATGGTAACATTTTAGGAGTACACAGCTCAAGTTAAAACACACAATGGAAATTACCATGGGAATTCTTTCCATCCACCCCTCAAAAAATAGCTATACCATGTAACTCTGAAAACATTCTGTACCTATAATTTAGACTAGGTCAGCAGCACGTGGTCTAAAGGTATGATAGTAAGAACTTTCTAAGCCTGTGCTAATTTGATCAGATGAATTCCAACTGATGACATTGAGTGCGCTGCAAAATATATTTTTAATACTGTGATAGGCTCAAAATCAAACAGATACATCTTTTTTAAAAAGTGTTATGAAGTGTAATTTTTCAAAAGTAAATTGTCCGTTGGAATGTGATTATCACGAGCCTCAGACCCTAAACTGAAAGTGGTCATCAAGGAAAACAATAAACTCCCTTTTACTGAACTCTAGGGAATGAGTGTTTGTAAAATAAAATCAGACAGCACTAACCAACAAATAAAAGGTTTGTATTCTAAATGATATAGTAATATGGGCCTCAAAGCAAAAGGACTGGTTGTTAAGAGTAAATATATAATAAAAGCTAAAAATGACAAATTTGGACAATCAGACTTTTGATTTTTATGTGTGTGCTGTACTCTCTCACAACAGAGGAGA
The DNA here is from genome assembly GCF_003255815.1 of Theropithecus gelada. Taxonomy (NCBI): domain Eukaryota; kingdom Metazoa; phylum Chordata; class Mammalia; order Primates; family Cercopithecidae; genus Theropithecus; species Theropithecus gelada. Next base: position 99,304,590 of record NC_037670.1, read on the forward strand.
CCGTGGGCTTAAGTAAAACCTTTGTTAGAATATTGTGCACACTTTACACTACTTTTAATTTTGTTCCATAGTATGTGCAGGTTGTGCACTGCACAACCCTAGAGACACCATTCACTTTGCACAATTCACTTCATAGGATACTTTTCCAGAAGACAGCAGTGAGGTTTCATGTTTCAGCACATCACTGCATTTCAAAAGATGGAAGTAGTGTTTGGAGGAAGGGATGCTTATTTATATTTTGCACACAAGCCCCAAGTTACTCTTCAAAGGAATTTCATAGTATTCGATTAAATGCTACAGGAAATTTTTCCTTTTATTATTTTTGCTTTGATATCAAATTGATAAAAACTTGAAAATAGATTGGAAAATAAAGTGGACAGTTCAGCCTTGACAAGCACACATATCAGAAAAGAGTTTGTCTTAGCACCAAGGGAAATGTGAAAATTGAAACCTCTCCAACCTTTTAATGTGGCATTCACAGAAGAATAATCCAGAGAAAAAATTAAAAAGAAAGAAATAGAGTTAACAATATATATTAGACAAAAATGTTGCATAAAAATCTTCTGGAAAAGGACACTTCAGAATTTTCTTGTCTTATAAAGACTGTTGCTGAAAAATGCTCAAAATTTTAAAATAGAGTCTATGTTTAAATAATACTATTGTTATATGTATATCATATATAGATGAAACACCATGCAATGTATCTATCTCCTATGACATACTGTAATACACATTATATGGCATATTATAGGCTTTGTAAGGGTCTGCAACAATGAAATTCTTAATAAAACCAGTATTTCTAACACTATTTTTCTTTACAATATCTTGTGCCTCCAAAGATCCACCTAGTCGCATCCTGTGGAAGAAATGATGTGTGGAGTTTGTGTTGGAAAGCACTGTTTTCATGAAATTCTACATAAAAGAATACAGATTCTATATGAAAAATCTATGTATAAAGTATCTCATCAAATATATTTGGCCATACTTATTTATATTTAAAGAGTTAAACCTAAGAAAATGTAATGAATATAATTAGGAAGAAGGACATTGACTTGAGAGGTGGAAAGAAAACTATTTTTTATTTTAATCCTTTTGGACTCTTCGCCATCTTTGCCATTAGAGGCTGGGTAAAAGAACTTCCACTTAATTAACTGACATTGTTGATCTGAATTAATGACAAGATTCCTAGCACCTGTTTCCAGCTTTCTCCAGGGAGCCAGTTGAGGGGAAAGGGCAGATTGAGAGAGTCTCAGTAGGGTAACTGAATCCAGGAGGTAGGGAAGAGGCTAATTTCTACTATAAGACCTTCATTAGTCATCTGTTGAATGTCAGTTACTGAGCTTGGAATATTGCTTTAGCAAGAGGTGAAAATACCCTTTTTAAAATAAATCTGCTCAAATGTGCATGACTTAAGTTTCCCTTTAACAAGAAACACACTTAAAATTTCAGCTCGTTCAGTCAAGTAGCAATGAAATAAATGTGAAAACCAGCAGATTTTGGTCTCAAAAAAATCTCATTGTGCAAAAATTAAGAAAGAGGAAAATCAGTGTTGTTTAAAATGTATTTCAAGACTATCAATATGACAGAGCCCAAATTCTGACACTGATTCTCTTTTTCATTCCTTGTAATTAATTCTACTGATGGTAAGGACACATTCTCTTTCTACAGAACTCTAATTTTTTTAATGCCAAAAGACTGATGCTGTACTCACTTGGTGGAATTAAAAATAACTAAAGATCTAAAAAAATCTCAATTGCCTTCTGTAACCTAAAAATAATTATTGACTATATCTCAATTAAAAAGCAAAACAATGAGAGAGACAGAAATGGTTTATGTCCTCAAGATCTTCCATAGTAAGTGCTCATTGCCATTTTTTTAAAGCAGTACTTATTGGCATAGTAAAGACTGCTTGTGTAAAAGAAGTAATTAAATACAAACTTTTGAGGCATCAATATAGGTTTAGCTGTGGTGGCGGGCGCCTGTAGTCCCAGCTACTCGGAGGCTGAGGCAGGAGAATGGCCTGAACCTGGGAGGCGGAGCTTGCAGTGAGCCGAGATCGCGCCACTGCACTCCAGCCTGGGTGACACAGGGCTAGACTCCGTCTCAAAAAAAAAAAAAAAAAAAAAAGATTATTTGCCTTTACTACGTATAGTCAAAAAAAAAAAAATTATAACTGTTAAATTGCCCAAGGATATTCCCATCTATAATGCCATAGGGAAAAAGATAGTGTTTTCAAAAAGTAAATTAAATTCCAGGAAACATATAAATCATAATAGAATAAGATAATTTACAGTAATTTTAGATATCAGTAGAAATAATTAGTATCAAAGTACTTTATTTTGAGATTGCAATATTTGAATAATTTTTAAATCAAAATGTTAATTTAGTTTTGGCCACTGGCAGTAAAGCAAATTAGATATAACAAATTATTTCATACACAAATAACTAGTATTTACATAAAATTAACATAACAGTTTGCATTCTGTTGCCGATCTGCTTGTAAATGGTAAGGGTAATATAAAAGAGCCTCTTCATTCTTCCCTATAAAATAAGACAGAGAAAATAATAGACTAAATACAAGCTGTGAATTCCTGTGAAGTTCAATTTGTCCTAAGGGCCTATATGGTGCCAATCTGCAGCCGGCTCCTAAAATAAAAATTCCAACATTTAGCTGTGGATCCTGAAAGGGGCCAAAGAAAGGCCATTTTAGTGATAGATACTTCCTGGTCCCTGGTGGAAAAAATGGTAAATAAATTTTGGTGTGAAACATCTTTAAGATAGGCTCCCAGGATTTTTACTGATTAAACAAAGTCATCAAATACCCAAGGGAAAGTCAACATTATTTAGACTAAGTAAATAATATTAAAATCAAATAATATTAAACCTCCACTCCCCCAAAATGAAGATTGAGTGGGACAGCAATGAATGGATTAAACAGCAAATGAGATGCAACTTAAGAGAGAATGAGTTATCTGGAAGATAGAGCAGAGTGACCCAGAAAGTAATACAAAGAATCATTAGATGGAAAAATAAAACGTTTAAGGAGATATGAAGTTGTATTGTATATCTAATCATGGCACCAAAAGAAGAGAAGAGAGAAAATGAGGAGAGGCAAATTTGAACAGAAAACGACATACAAACTGGGCATGGTGGCTCACAACTCTAATTCCAGCACTTGGGGAGACTGAGGTGGAAGGATCACTTGAGACCAGGAGTTTAAGTCTGGAGAAAGCCATGATCTTGCCACTGCACTCCAATCTGAGTGACAGGGTGAGATCCTGTCTCTTTAGGAAAAAAAAAAAAAAAAAGATAATTGAGATTTGTTCGAAAGAACCCATAGATACTGAAGCAAAAGTCAAATTAATAAAATCCATATTAGATACAATTCTGTGAAAGTACAGAATATCGAAGCAAAGAAAAGATTTTAGCAAACTCCAGAGAGAAAATACGGATGAATTTCAAACAAACAAACTACAATAAATTAACAGTTGATTTTTCAAGAGTAGTTAGAAGCCACTGGAATAATAGTTTCATTATAAGAAAACAACTGTCTACTTAGAATTCTGTATCCAGGCTAGGCACGGTGGCTCACACCTGTATTCCCAGCACTTTGGGAGGCCAAGGCGGGCAGATCACCTGAGGTCAGGAGTCAGAGGTCAGCCTGGCCGACAGTGAAACCCCATCTCTACTAAAAATACAAAAATTAGCTAGGCATGGTGGTAGGCACCTGTAATCCCAGCTTCTTGAAAGGCTGAGGTGGGAGAATCGCTAGAACCCAGGAGGCAGAAGTTGCAGTAAGCAGAGACCATGGCAGTGAGCGGAGACCATGCCATCGCACTCCAACCTGGGCAACAAGAGTGAAACTCTTTCTCAGAAAAAAATAAATAAAAGTGTATCCTGAAAAACTTATTTTGAAAAAAGAAAGTTTAAGGCAAACACAAAATTAAAATTAAGAGCTTACCAGTAATAACAGATTTAAGAAATTTTTGAATGTTATTCTTGAGGCAGAAATAAAATGATTTCAGAAAAAGATCAGAGATTGAAGTTGAAATATTGAGTGAAGAAATATGTAAGTCTGTAATATAAACATACCATTGCTGCATAAAATAATAATGACAATGGTTACTAATCTGTAGGATTTTACAACAGTAGAAGGCAGATAAAAACATCAAATGATCATAGCAGGTAAGTTGAGAGACAAGATGATGCTGTTAAAGTGGTCTGAGGTACTTGAACTTTTGGGGAGAGGGCTGTAATAACTTTAGACTTTCTTGAGTTAAAGGCAGTTGGTAAAATTAAAGGCTAACCGATTATTGAAATAATAGAATACAGTATATACATTAAAAAATATATGGGGGGAGTTAAGATTAAAAAATAAAAATCAACATAAAAGTAGCAACAAAAAGTCATAGAAATCAGTAAAACAGAAATAAAATATAACAAATTAGTTGAAAACAATAAATTATAATCAATGTAAATCTGCTATAATAATTACATTTCACAGTAAATCAATAGCTGCAGCTAATGAGCAAATGTGCTAGTTTACAGAAGAATGTCAAGCTAATAAATATGTTAACAGTGATAAAAGAATGAAAGAGAACAGGACATTTCTACAGTGCCAAAGTGGCATCATGACACCACACAGATTAATTTCTGATTACCAGAGGAAAAATGCAACTTTACATAAAAAAGATTAGTCTGTTGCTACCCTAACCAGTAAGTACCTAATGGTAGGACCCCAAAACATTATACGTCTCCTGATATGATGCCATACAAAATTTTAAACATTAGCTCCGATAAATTCTTGCCAAAACTGTTGATCTTCAATTGAATGAAGACTTTATCTGTAACATCCAGAATATAACAGGCGTATAGGAAGATCACCAGAAAGTAATCTATTCATTCTAGAATGTGGGACAATTGTGCAGGACAACTGTTAATATTTATTCAGCAAATTGGTATCATAGAAAAGATTACTCTAGATTAAAAAGGGTTGTGGGACATAACAGCCTGATTCAGTGGATACTCCTGAAGTGGACACTGACTTAAACATTTAAAGGAATCAGGGAAATCTGGCTAAGAACTGGATGTGAGGTAATATAGAGGAATTTTTTTTTTTTTGAAACAGAGTTTCACTCTGTTACCCAGGCTGGGGTGCAGAGGCACCATCTCAGGCTCACTGCAACCTCTGCCTCCAGGTTCAAGCCATTCTCCTGCCTCAGCCTCCCGAGTACCTGGGATTACAGGTGCGTGCCATCATGCCCAGCTAATTTTTGTATTTTTAGTAGAGATGGGGTTTCATCATGTTGGCCAGGCTGGTCTTGAACTCCTGGCCTCAAGTGATCCACTCGCCTCGATCGCCCATGCCTGGGATTACAGGTATGAGCCACCGCGACCTGACATATTTTATTAAATATATTACATGGATTTTTAGTCCAGGTTCACCAGAGAAATAGAACTCATTAAAGATACAGCTATATCTATATTATCTATATCTGTATGTATATTTATGTCATCTATATCTATATTGAGGTAGAAAAAACAGAGTGAGAAGAAAGAAAACAGAGGGAGATTGAGTTTTTTTAAAGGAATTGTTTTACGTGATTGTAGAGGCTAACAAGTCTGAACTCTGTAGGGCAGGCTGGCAGGCTGAAAATTCTGGAAAGAGTTGATGTTACAGTCTTGAGTCTGAAATCCGAACGGTAGGCCAGCAGGCTGAAACTCAAGTAAGGTTTCTTTCTCTTCTCTTCTCATTTATTTGAGACAGAGTCTCGTTCTGTTGCCCAGGTTGGAGTGCAATGGCACGATTTCGCTCACTGCAACCTCCGCCTCCTGGATTCAAGCAAATCTCCTGCCTCCCAAGTAGCTGGGATGACAGGCACCCGCCACCATGCCCAGTTAATTTTTTTGTGTTTTTAATAGAGACAGGGTTTTGCCACATTGGGCAGGCTTGTCTCAAACTCCTAACCTCAGGTGATCCATGCACCTCTGCCTCCCAAAGTGTTGGTTACAGGCATGAGCCACTGCACCCTGCTGCAAGATTTCTATATTGCTGTCTTGAATTTTCTTATTCAGTCTTTGTTCTTAAGACCTTCACTGATTGAATGAGGCACACGCATATTGAGAGGTGATCTGCTTTTACGTAAAGTCAATTGATTGTAAATCAATCACATCTAAAAAATACCTTCACAGTAACATCTAGACTAGTGTTTGACAAAACAACTGTGCACCATAGTTTACCCAAATTGACACAAACAATTAAGCAGCACAGGGGTTGTCCTAGTCAACACTACTATACCAAAATACCGTAAACTGGGTGGCTTATGAACAACAGAAATATATTTGCCATAATTCTGGATGCTGAAAGTCTGAGATCAAGGTGCCAGCATGGTTGACTTCTGGTGAGGGCCCTCCTCTAGTTTACAGACTGCCAGCTTCCCACTGTATCCTAACATGGAAGAAAGAGAGTGAGAGAGGCCTCCAAGGACCCTTTTATAGGAGCACTAGTCCCATGCATAAGCACCCCATTCTCATGACCTAATAACTTGCCAAAGACTCTACCTCCTAATACCATTCCATCGAGGGTTAAGAAATTAATGTACGAATTTGGGAGGTACACAAACATTCAGTCCATAACAGGTATAATTTTTTTTTTTTTGCATATAAAGAATTATCATATTTGTTATTTAAGGATACTTTTGGATCTGATACTACTGTTCAAATAGACCATGATTAGATATACTTGAGATCTTAGAATAAAGGTTTAATAATTATTCTATATTAAAATTGATTTTTCAGGTTCCCTCCTAGGAGGTGAGCCTCAAAATCAGGGTCAGTTTATGAAATGGTGTCATATAATGTATTATAACTTTGAAAGAAACACTTCTAGACTTAAAATCATTTTCTTCTGAAGTTACATTTGTAAAACTTCCTTTATTTCAAAATCAGATTATAATATCAGCCCAGGATAAGTGAGCATTGATCATTTGAACCTAAATTTGAATCTCTAAATTATATTGAATCTTAATAAGACTCAAGACTTCACTAATCTTAAGGAACTTATAAAATTACTAAGCATTTTTGGCTTTATATGACTAAATAAATGATTTATATCTGGACTCAAGACTCCACTGATCTTAAGGAACTTATAAGTTCCTTAAGCATTTTTGGTTTTATATGATTAAATAAATGATTTATATCCGGATTTTGGTAATTAATTTTTCCATCCAATAAGGATCAAAGTAAGTGTTGGAATATTGATAGTGGGAACTATCGTTTCTAATTCTTTCACGTGGTTTAATATGTTTTATTTTCCAGTGAATGGCAATATTGTGATGCATCAGCATGTTTTCCCACAGGAAAAACATTATTTGTGGAATGTCCTTTTCTTCATCTTGATTCCAAAGGTCATTCTGCACTTTAGAAGTGCTAAACATTTCAATTTCATGAAGTGCTAAATATTTAAATTTCATGAAGAAGCTATGTATGTATAAGTTTAGGTGTGCCTGAGTAAATGTATTTGTCTAATTAATAGCATTTTACCTATGAAGAAAAGTCCACTTCAGTATTTTAGGATTTTCCTTGATTATTAAAAAGTATAGATTTCTTACATAATGATTCCAATAAAGACATAGTGTATTTTGTCTATAGACACATAGATTCCTATATATCATTTTTGTCAAAAGCTTTATATTTGCTCTTATTTTTAAATACATAGAGTTTTTTCTTATCTAAATTAGATACTTTCTTAATTTCTAAGGTGGTTAAAAACAAGTATTATTCACTGACTTCTGTTTCAACACTTGGCATAGTGTAAGAGCTTAAATAAAAGGTTGATGTGTTTTTTTGCCATCACTCAAAGAATATGAAGATATTTCCAGGTGACTCACCTAGAAAAGAAGCACAAAAATTCTATTGCAATCTGTTACTCTTTCTTTTATCAATATTCTACATTTATAAAAATTTGATTTAACTTTTTAATCTAACTTGTGGTGCCATTCACTGTTCTTATGAGTTCAGCATAGCATTTGAATTCAAGAGTTAACACTTGCAAGCATGTTTTTCTTGATGCCAAGAGTATAACTCATAAATTTATCTTCAGAATTATAGCAATTCAGTATACTAAGCCCACCCTTAATGTTCATATTATAAACAACAATAAAGTAATTATTCCTTTCCCTCTTTTTATTTAGTAATGATCTTCTAGCAGCTTAGTAAATTATAAAAATAAAAGAAATCTGTAATCTGGGTTACATTATGCAACCATGTTAAATCACATTTTAATTTAAAAAGGAGCTGTCACTGTGTTTATACAATTGGAAATTGCTACAAAAGAGGGAAAGATGAGCAAGGAGGGGTCACTGCAACGACTTCTATATGGAAAGGCAGACATACATAAATCTATGCAATCGCAATCATTAGTAAGTAGCTCACTTTGAAGAAAGAGACATTAATTTGATATAGAGGAACAGAACAAAAATTATGGAGAGAGGGGTTTCCATTAAAATTTTGGATATCATGCAAAACTAGCTTCAGTTTTACATATCGACATGAGAAATAGAGGAGATCAATATTTTGGAATATTTCCAGTGAATAGAACTTAGAATTAAGTTGAATATGCTTATTTGTGCCCTTCAAACAGCATCTAACTTTTCTCGGTTTTACTCATAAATCATTCTAATCAAAGTAACATGCTTTATCTAGTAAAATCTCAAGCAGAGGAGTCATTTCTCCTGCTGACATTCTGTTATTTCCCTTAGACTTGGCTAATGATGAGCCAGAGATATATCCTAAAATTTGTTAGCATAATTATAAAAAGTAAGTTTTCACTATCTCACAGCTGTAACTAACTCAATAGTTTCCAAACTTTGAAAATGGGATTTTGACATTTTTTATTTCTAAAAAAGAATCCATATCCTAGTATATCCTAGTATATAATATTTCATATGCCTTTTATATATGTTTCAAATCTTGTGGAAAGAGAATATAACTTTGTTCTATTTGTAATATCTATCATTTTTTACTTTTGTAAAGTTGAGTCTTATAATAGACTAAATTGTGACTAAATGGATCATAGAAATACAAATTATACATCTCTGTTTCCCAGATTGAATGAAGGGGGGATTTGCAATGATTTTTGATTAAATATAAGTTACTTTATATTTCACACATAGAAATCAAAATTTTGAGAATTACATCACAGTAAAATACAAGGCAATCTCTCTCATAATTAAAATTTGATATGAATTTTCAGAAAGTAAAGAATCTTTAAGAACATGATCATTTTATAGTAGTTCACATATATTATTGTACATTTCTGGGGATGTTATTGGATGCCCTTTTTAAAAAATAAATCATGGATTTTTGGCAATTCCAGTGGAGTAAGCTAAATGATACAGGAATCTCTTCAATCCCCTCCCCTGCTTTTTTTTTTTTTTTTTTTTTTTTTTTCTGAGACAGAGTCTTGCTCTGTCGCTCAGACTGGGGTGCAGTGGTGCGATCTCAGCTCACTGCAAGCTCCGCCTCCCGGGTTCTTGCCATTCTCCTGTCCCAGCCTCCCGAGTAGCTGGGCCTACAGCTGCCCTCCACCACGCCCGGCTAATTTTCTGTATTTTTTAGTAAAGACGGGGTTTCACTGTGTTAGCCAGGATGTTCTCGATCTCCTGACCTCGTGATCTGCCCACCTCCGCCTCCCAAAGTACTGGAATTATAGGTGTGAGCCACAGCGCCTGGCCTCCCCTTTTAATATTATAGAGAAATATTATAGAAAACATAGTATTTGCTTATGTCTATAAAAGTTTACAAAAATAAGGAACACTTGGATTAAAGAACTGAGGAATAAGGAAAGCCAAAATGGCAAGTTTGATATGTTACTTTTGAAGCCTCTGGGAATTTTAGACACAGAGTCTTGCAAGAGGCTGGCCTCAAGTTATGCAGATGTGGTCTCCAGCCTCATGAGGGAGGGAAAATGTAACAGACTAGAAAACACATGTAATTTATTGCTCAATGTATGTAAGTAGTGAAAGTAGTAGGGCTATGGTAGTAGCAAACCATAGTACTATTTTTGTACACCACTGATTTTCATTTGGTAGTACTTTAATTACAATTTTGTCATTATATTTAGATTAGATAGAAACTAATGTGTTTGCAGTTTCTTTCTAAATGGGGGTTATACTAAGAGGATAAATAGTCATCTTTTCTATGTTATAGATATTTATACTTAGAGATTTTTTTTAAATTCCTTGAAATGGTGCTAGAAATAATCTGTAAAGCCCTGTGAGATTGCTTTTTTTTCCCTCATTTCTTTAAAAATTCTATATTTATAAAAGGACACTGGAAAAATGAACTACGAAGTACTGACTGCGGCTTTCTTTTGCATGGGGACATGGATAGTCAAAGGAAAAATAGGGTTATGTTTCATATACATTTTTATTCTTTACATATTTATTAAGAATGTATTCGTTGATATTTGTTATACAAATAAAACAATAAAACATATACATTGACATAATTGCTTGTAAAAACATAAACTAATAATTTTATATATTTCATATTATTCTATAAACTTTAAAATCAAGTCAAAGTTATTATCCTATGAATACTAATGCATAATGAATAAAAATAATTATTCTGTGAACTTGCAAGTCAAGTAGAAATTCAGTAGTTTATATCTTCAAACCTTGCCTTGAAACATACTAGAACTATTCTGTAAGCTTCCTCTGTCGTGTGGAAATACTGCTCTATTTGATATGACAGTCAAGTGAATATCATACTACCTCTAGATGGTTTTAGGAAGATTAGTAAAAAGAAAGTGAAGAAATAAGGCCAAATGTAAACAAACCAAATTTTAAAAATGGAGAAAGAGGCTCAATTTAAACCCCTTTAGGCCAGTGGTTTTACACCATGGTTCACAGACCTCCCTGGGGTCTTTGGATAAAACTAAGCATATTATCCTAAGGAAAACACAAACCTTAAAATGTCTAGTAGGAAACTCTATATAAGTAGACCTCTTAAGATATGTATAATTGTATGTTTTAGTTTGCAGCTATCCATTCTCTATGCTGTCTATTAAATCGAACATCATCAGGTAATTAAATCATCGAATGTGACCATTTTCAGATACCAACAACCAACTGAACATTCATTGTACCTCCTTTTGGGGAGAAAAAAGTACCTTCCTTGTTTGTGGCAAACCAAACAAATTCAATATGGAAACATATGAAAAACAATAATTTCTTGGCTGAAACATCTTGTTTAAAATGTTTTAATGACTATTGTGGCATTAAATTGATCTTACTGTAAGAAAGCAACAGTGAAGGTCATGATTTGAAAACTGCATAACGATCTAATAGCCAGCCATTAGTTGGCAAAAATATGAAACACAATTATACTTAACAGGTAAATAGAAAAGCATAGCTGCTTTCTATACCAAGATTATGCTCTGAGTGAAGGGAATCAAAGAAATCTAGTATGCTTGTATGTAACACTTCATATTTAGTGCTTTCACAGACTTAATCTTGATCTGAACAACATTTTGAGGAAGGAAGGGCTTATTGTCCTGGAGTACCAACAAGAAAACCAGATAAGAAATACCAAACAATCCTTCCATGGTTACAGTGCTAGGAAGCAGTAAAACCCAAGTAGCATCCATACCTCTAGACATTTATTGTAATGTTTTCCAGATGCTTGTACTGTAAGGCTTGGTGAAGCAAAGCCAACAGACATTGGGAAGGGGCTATCATCAGGGCCTAAGTGCAGAATAGTTAAGATATGAGGAAACTCACCTTTACCTTTCTTCTGCTGCTACTCATTTATTAAATTTGAGAGCCCACTGGATGTAGTAGGATGTGAAATAGGAATGTTTCCATTTAAGTTTTGTGAACTCTCAAGAAAACCTATTTTTGACACCACTACCCATCTCTTTGCAAAATAAGGTGCGAGCTAACCATGTGATAATGACAAATCAAATATGCAGGATCTAGTTTTGGGCCCCCTTAATACCTCAGTCCCATAGGGGACTTAGAAGAGAAGAAGTGAAAGAGGTCAGCAGGATTTTTGGCTGCTGGTTGGCCCTTCAGAAGATTATATTTATGAGAGGTGTTAGGTGCTAAAATGGCTGTGTTATTGTCTTGAATATGTCAGAAGTCACAACTAGTCCAGGGTAGAGAGAAGTGAGTGATGGAAAGGGAAATGGCAACTCTCCATTTGTTCTTCCATTGCTGGGCTGATTTGGGGGAACAAGAACTTATGAGTTTGATGGACATTTACAGTTTGGGTTATTATGCTGAGAGTGTGTATATGTGTGTGTGTGTGTGTGTGTATGTGTGCGCACATGTCTGAAGTACTGAAGTAATCATAGGATTTATTTTTGAACCTGAGAATGACAAGCAAAATCATAAGAACCTTCTTTCACTTTTATCAAAATAATAAATAAAAGGGAAATTTTGGAGTTTTGAAGATGCAATTGCTTGCTGAAGATGACTGCGGAAAAAGGAAGTTTTTTCGTTTTGTTTTACTTAAAAAAAATCCATTTGGTTTTATTTTTGTAACTTTTATTTTAGGTTTTGAGATACGTGTGAAGGTTTGTTACAAAGGTAAACTTGTGTCATAGGGTTTGTTGTACAGATTATTTCAACACACAGATATTAAGCCCAGTACCCAATAGCTATCTTTTCTGCTCTTCTCCTCCTCCCACCCTCCACCCTCAAGAAGACCCCAATATCTCTTGTTTCCTTCTTTGTGTTTATAAGTTCTCATCGATTAGCTCCAAGTTATAAGTGATAACATTCAGTATTTGATTTTCTGTTCCTGTGTTAGTTTGCTAAAGATAATAGCATCCAGCTCCATCTGTGTTCCCACAAAAGACATTATCTCATTCTTTTTATGGCGCATAGTATTCCATAGTATATATGTACCACATTTTCTTTATCCAATTTGTCAACGATGGAGATTTAGGTTGATTCCATGCTTTTGGTATTGTGAATAGTGTGCAAAAAATATTAACGTGCATGTGTCTTTATGGTAGAATTATTTATATTCCTCCGGGTATATAGCCAGTAGTGCGATTGCTGGGTAAAATGATAGTTCTGCATTTAGCTCTTTGAGGAATTGCTATAATTCCTTCCACAAGGGCTGAACTAATTTACACTCCCACCAACAGTGTATATGTGTTCCATTTTCTCCACAACCTCACCAGCATCTATTATTTTTTGACATTTTGATAATGGCCACTCTGACTGTTGTGAGATAGTATCTCATTGTGGTTTTGATTTGCATTTTTCTGATGATAGGTGACATTGAGCTTTCTTCATATGCATATTGGCCACGTGAATGTCTTCTGAGGACAGTCTGTTCATGTTCTTTGCCCACTTTTTTTTTTTTTTTGGTCTAATTTAGTAGTTTTATTACTAAATAAATAGTAATACAGTATAATAGCCAGATTCCTATTACTAAAATAAATTTTTGAAATAATTGTTTACCAGGGTAACCCATACACTTTTTTACTTTTTCATAAGTTATTGGGGTACAGGTGGTATTTGGTTGCATGAGTAAGTTCTTTAGTTATTATTTGTGAGATTCTGGTGCAGACATTCCTCGAGCAGTGTATACTGCACGTTTATCTGTAGTCTTTTATCCCTTGACCCCTGCTGCTCTTGCCCCATCCCCAAAGTCCATTGTAGCATTCTAAGGCCTTTGCGTCCTCATAACTTAGCTCCCACATACCAGTACGATGTTTGGTTTTCCATTCCTGATTTACTTCACTTAGACTAAGAGTCTCCAGTCTCATACAGGTCATTGCAAATGCTGTTAATTCATTCCTTTTCATGGCTAAGTAGTATTCCATTGTACACATATGCCACAGTTTCTTTATCCACTCATTGATTGATGGGCACTTGGGTTGGTTCCACAATTTTGCAATTGTGAATTGTGTTGCTATAAACACCTGTGCAAGCATCTTTTTTGAATAATGACTTCTTTTCCTCTGGGTAGATGCCAGGTAGTCATATTGCTGGATCAAATGGTAGCTCTACTTTTAGTTCTTTAAGAAATCTCCACACTGTTTTCCATAGTGGCTGTACTAGTCTACATTCCCACCAGCAGTGTAGGAGAGTTCCCTGATCACCACATCCCACCAGCATCTATTTCTTTTTATATTTTTTTAAATCATGGCCATTCTTGCTGGAGTAAGGTGGTATTGCATTGTTTTGATTTGCATTTCCCGGATCATTAGTGATGTTGAGCATTTTTTCGTAAGTTTGTGGCCATTTGTGTATCTTATTTTGAGGATTGTCTATTCATGTCCTTAGCCCACTTTTTGATGGGTTTGTTTGCTTTTTCTTACCAATTTGTTTGAGTTTGTTGTAGATTCTGCGTATTGGTCCTTTGTCAGATGTATAGATTGTGAAGATTTTCTCTCACTCCGTGGGTTGTCCTCTACTGACTGTTCATTGTGCTGTGAAAAAGCTCTTTAGTTTAATTATGTCCCAGCTATTTATCTTTGTTTTTAATATATTTGCTTTTGGGTTCTTAGTCATGGAATCCTTGCCTAAGCCAATGCCTAAGTAAGAAAGTGTATGGGTTACCCTGGTAAACAATTATTTATTTATTATTTTTTCCAATGTTATCTTCTAGAATTTTATAGTTTCAGGTCTTAGGTTTAAGTCCTTAATCCATCTTGAGTTGATTTTTGTATAAGGTGAGAGATGAGGATCCAGTTTCATTTTCCTGCATGTGGCTACCCAATTATCCCAGCATTATTTGTGACAAGGGTGTCTTTTCCCCACTTTATGTTTTTATTTGCTTTATTGGAGATCAGTTAGCTGTAAGTATTTGGGTTTATTTCTGAGATTTCTATTCTGCTCCATTAGTCTATTTGCCTGTTTTTATACTAGTACCACACTGTTTTGGTGACTATGGCCTTATAGTATAGTTTAAAATCAGGTAGTATGATGCCTCCAGATTTGTTCTTTTTGCTTAGTCTTGCTTTGGCTATGTGGTCTCTTTTTTGATTCCATACACATTTTAGAATTGCTTTTTTTCTAATTCTGTGAAGAATGATAGTGGTATTTTGATGGGAATTGCATTGATTTTGTAGATGGCGTTTGGCAGTCTACATGGTCATTTTTACAGTATTGATTCTACCCATCCATGAGCATGGGATATGTTTCCACTGTTTGCATTGTCTATGATTTCTTTCAGCAGTGTTTTGTAGTTTTCCTTGTAGAGGTCTTTCGACTCCTTGGTTAGGTGTATTCCTAAGTACTTTATTTATTTATTTATTTTTTGCAGCTATTGTAAAAGGGGTTGAGTTCTTGATTTGATTCTCTTCTTGGTGTCTGTTGGTGTATAGAGGAGCTACTGACTTGTGTAAATTAATCTTGTACCCAGAAACTTTGCTATTCTTTTATCAGTTCTGGGAGCTTTCTGGAGGAGTCTTTAGGGATTTCAAGGTAAACAATCATATTATCAGCAGACAGTGACAGTTTGACTTCCTGTCGATTTGGCTGCCTTTTATTGCTTTCTCTTGTCTGATTGCTCTGGCCAGGACTTCCAGTACTATGCTGAAGAGGAGTGGTGAGAGTGAGCATTCTTGTCTTGCTCCAGTTCTCAGAGGGAATGCTTTCAACTTTTCCCCATTCAGTATTATGTTGGCTGTGGGTTTGTCATAGATGGCTTTTATTACATTGACATATGTCCCTTGTATGCTGATTTTGCTGAGAGTTTTAATCATAAAGGGATGCTTGATTTTGTCAAATGCTTTTTCTGCATCTATTGAAATGATCATGTGATTTTTGTTTTTTAATTCTGTTTACGTGGTGTATCACATTTATGAAACCATCCCTGCATCCCTGGTATGAAACCCTCTTGATCATGGTGAATTATCTTTTTGATATGTTGTTGGATTCAGTTAACAAAATGTATTTTGTTAAACATTTTAGCATCTATGTTCATCAAGGGTATCGGTCTATAGTTTTCTTTTTTGGTTATGTCCTTTCCTGGCTTTGTTATTAGGGTGATGCTAGCTTCATAGAATGAATTAGGGAGGGTTCCTTCTTTTTCTATCTTGTGGAATAGTGTCAAAAGGATTGGTACCAATTCTTCTTTGAATGTCTGGTAGAATTCTGCTGTGAATCCATCTGGTCCTGGACTTTTGTGGTTGTTGTTGGTAATTTTAAAATTACCATTTCAATCTCACTGCTTGTTACTGGTCTCTTTAGGGTATCAAATTCTTCCTGATGTAAGCTAGGAGGGTTGTATTTTTTCAGGAATTGGTCCATCTTTTCTGGGTTTTCCAGTTCGTGTGTGTAAAGGTGTTCATAGTACCCTTGAATGCTCTTTTGTATTTCAGTGGTGTCAGTTGTAATGTCTCTTGTTTTGTTTCTTAGTGAAGTTATCTGAATTTTCTCTCTTCTTTTCTTGGTTAATCTTGCTAATGGTCTATCACTTTTATTTATCTTTTCAAAGAACCAGCTTTTTCTTTCATTTATCATTTGTATTGATTTTTTGTTGTTGTTTCAATTTCATTTAGCTCTGCTCTGATCTTGGCTATTTCCTTTCTTCTGCTGGGTTTGGGTTTGGTTTGTTCTTGTTTCTCTAGTTCCTTGAGGCGCGACCTTAGAATGTCAGTTTGTGCTCCTTCAGTCTTTTTGATGTAGGTGCTTAGGACCATGAACTTTCCTTTCAGCACTGCCTTGGCTGTATCCCAGAAGTTTTGGTAGGCTGTGTTGTTACTGTCATTCAGTTCGAAGAACTTTTAAATTTCCTTTTTTGGCCCAATGCTCACTCAGGAGCAAGTTACTTAATTTCTATGTATTTGCACGATTTTGATGGTTCCTTGTGGAGTTGATTTCCAGTTTTATTCCACTGTGGTCTGAGAGAGTGCTTGATATAATTTCAATTTTCTTAAATTTATTGAGGCTTGTTTTACAACCTATCATATGGTCTATCTTGAAGAAAGTTTCATGGGCTGTTGAATAGAATGTGTATTCTGCAGCTGTTAGATGAATTGTTCTGTGTATATCTGTTAAGTCCATTTGTTCCAACGTATAGTTTAAATCCATTGTTTCCTTGTTGACTTTCTGTCTTGATGACCTGTCTAGTTCTGTCAGTGAAGTATTGAAGTCCCCCACTATTACTGTGTTGCTGTCTATCTTATTTCTTACGTCTATTAGTAACTGTTTTATAAATTTGGGAGCTCTAGTGTTAGGTGAATATATGTTTAAGATTGTGATATTTTCCTGTTGGACACAGCCTTTTACCATTATATATGTCCTTCTTGGCCTCTTTTAACTGCTGTGGCTTTAAAGTTTGTTTTGTCTCATATAAGAATGGACACCTGCTTGCTTTTGGTGTCTTTTGTTTTTTGGTTCTTTTGTACTTTGGTTCTTTTGTTTTTTGTTTTTGCTTTTTAACTTGTATTTTTGTTTTATAGATCCTGTGTAATTTATGCTTTAAAGAGGTTCTGTTTGATGTGTTTCCAAGAATTGTTTCAAGGTTTATAGCTCTTATTAGCAGTTCTTGTAGTGATGACTTAGTAATGACAAATTCTCTCAGCATTTGTTTGTTTGAAGAAAACTGTATCTTTCCTTCATATGTGATGCTTAGTTTCGCTGGATACAAAATTCTTGGCTGATAATTGTTTTGTCTGAGGAGGCTGAATATAGGGCCCCAATGCCTTCTTGCTTGGAGGGCTTCCACTGATAAATCTGATAGGTTTTCCTTTATAGGTTACCTGGTGCTGCTGTCTCACAGCTCTTAAGATTCTTTCCTGTGTCTTAACTTTGGATGATCTGATGACAATGTGCCTAAGTGCTGCTCTTTTTGTGATGAATTTCCCAGATGTTCTTTGCGCTTCTTATATTAGGATGTCTAGGTCTCTAGCAAGTCTGGGGAAGTTTTCCTTGATTATTCCCCCAAATATGTTTTTCAAGCTTTTAGAATTATCTTTTTCCTCAGGAACACTGATTATTCTTAGGTTTGGTCATTTAGCATAATCCCAGACTTCTCAGAGGCTCTGTTCATATTTTATTATTTCATCTTTGTCTTTGTTGGATTGGGTTAATTCAAATACCTTGTGTTTCAGCTCTGAATTTCTTTCTTCTACTTGTTCAATTCTATTGCTTAGACTTTCCAGAGCATTTCACATTTCTAAAAGTGTGTCCAAAGTTTCCTGAATATTTTATTGTTTTTTCTTTAAGCTCTCCATTTCCTTAAATATTGCTCCCTTCACTTCTTGTATTTTTTTTTTTTTGGATTTCCTTGCATTGGGCTTCGCCTTTCTCTGGTGTCTCCCAGATTAGCTAAAAACTAACCTGCTGAATTCTTTTACAGGTAAATAAGGGATTTCTTCTTTGTTTGGATTCATGGCTGGTAAACTAGTGTGATTTTTTTAGGGGGTGAAGAGCCTCATTTTGTCATATTACCAGGGTTGGTTTTCTGGTTCCTTCTCATTTGGGTAGGCTCTGTTAGAGGGAAGGTCTAGGGCTGAAGGCTGTTGTTCAGATTCTTCTGTCCTACAGGGTATTCTTGTGATGTAATACTCTCCCATTTTCCTATGGAGGTGGTTTTCTGTGAGTTGAACTGCAGTGATTGTTGTCTCTCTTCTGGATCTAGCCACCCAGCAAGTCTACCCAGCTCTGGGCTGGTACACTGGTACTGGGGATTGTCTGCACAGAGTCCTGTGCTGTGAATTGTCTATGGGTTTTTCAGCCATGGATACCAGCACCTGTTCTGGTGGAGGTGGTGGGGGGTGTTCAATGGACTCCATGAGGGTTCTTAGCTTTGGCGGTTTAATGCTCTATTTTTGTGGTGGTTGGCCTCCTGCCAGGAGGTGGTGATTTCCAGAGAGCATTAGTTATAGTAGTATGGAGAGTGATTGTGGTGGGCAGGACCCTAGAACTCCCAAGATTATATGCCCTTTGTCTTCCACTACCACGGTGGGTAGGGAAGGACTATCAGGTGGGAGCAGAGCTAGGCATGTCTGAGCTCAGACTCTCCTTGGGCGGGTCTTGCTGCAGCTGCTGTGGGGGATGGGGGTGAGGTCCCTGGAATTCTGTACATAGGTGGATTATAGCTGTCTCTGCTGAGTCATGCAGATTGTCATGCAGAAAGCTGGCAGTCACAGGTTCTACCCAGCTCCCACACAAACCGAAGGGCTGGTCTCACTCCCACCATGCCCCCCACCAACAGCCCTGAGTCTGTTTCTAGGCAGTGGGCAAGATGGGCTTGAAAACTTGCCCCAGGCTACCCACCTCCCAGCTGTGAAAGAAAAGGGTTTAGTTCTTCCCCTGTCTGTGGTATCTGGACACCAGATATGTACCCTCCCTTGAGTTCTGGCCAGGTGGCTTCTTGCCCCTTTCAAATTGTTATGAAGTTCATCTAGAGATGTCATTCTCCCTGTGGAGTTTTATCTGTGGCCACCCTCCTGATGGATCCCTGTGGTGCCAGAGAAGAATGGCCTGCTTGGGGACCCAGCAAGCTCCCAGGGCCTTTCTACTGCTTCCTCTACCCCTGCATTTCACTCAGCTCTCTAAATTGGTTCAGTCCCAGGTAAGGCCAGAAACTTTTCCTGCAAACAGATCTTTAGTTTCTCCAGTAGGGGTGTGTGTTTGGGAGAGGAGGGTCTCCCTTTCCCAATTCTGCAGCTGGAGCACTCACAGTATTTGGGGCATCTCCTGGGTCCTGCAGGAGCAGTCTGCTTCCTTCAGGGGATCTGTGGGTCCTCTCGGGATTGCTGGTTTGTTCTTGCAGTTGATCTGGAACTAAAATTCACAATGCGAGCCTCTGCACACTGCTCTGTCTGGAACTCCCCTTTGCTCACTTTTTAATGGGGTTGTTTATTCTTTCCTTGTAAATTTGTTTAAGTTCCTTATAGATGTTCAATATTAGACCATTGTCAGATGCATAGTTTGCAAAAAGTTTCTCCCATTTTGTAGGTTGTCTGTTTACTATGTTGATAGTTTATTTTGCAGTGCAGAAGCTCTTACATTTAGTTAAATCCCACTTGTCAATTTTTGGTTTTCTTGTGGTTGCTTTTGGTGTCTTTGTCATGAAATATTTGCCCATTCCTATGTCCAGGATGGTATTGTCTAGGTTGTCATCCAGGGTTTTTACAGTTTTGGGTTTTACATTTAAGGCTTTAATTCATCTTGAGTTGATTTTTGTATATGGTATGAGGAAGGGGGCCAACTTCAATCTTCTCCACATGGCTAGCCAGTTATCCCAACATTATTTACAGAATATGGAGTTTTTTCATCATTGCTTTTATCAGTTTTGTTGATGATCAGATGATCATAGGTATGAGGTCTTATTTCTGGGGTCTCTATTCTGTTCCACTGATATATGTGACTGTTTTTGTACCAGTACCATGACGTGTTGGTTATAGTAGCTCTGTAGCATAGTTTGAAGTTGGATAATGTGATGCTTCCAGCTTTGTTCTTTTTGCTTAGGATTGCTTTGGCTATTTGGGCTCTTTGGTTCCATATGAAATTAAGGATAGGTGTTTTTGTTGTTGTTGTTGTTGTTGTTTTTTCTAGTTCTGTAAATAATTTCCTTATTTGTTAGGAATAGCATTGAATCTATAAAATTGCTCTCAATAGTATGTCCATCTTAATGATACTGATTCTTTCTATTAATAAGCATGGAATGTTTTTCCATTTGTTTGTGTCTTCTGTGATTTCTTTGAGCAGTGTATTGTAATGCTCATTGCAGAGATTTTTCACCTCCATGGTTAGCTGTTTTCCTAGGTATTTTATTTTTTTTGTGGCAATCATGAATGGGATTGTCTTCCTGATTTGGCTCTCAGCTTGACTGTTGTTGGAGTATAGGAATGCTAGTGACTTTCTTTCTTTTTTTTTTTTTTTAAATAGGTAACTTTATATACTCTTTTTTTTTTTTCATTATACTTTAAGTTCTAGGGTACATGTGCACCACATGCAGGTTTGTTACATATGTATACATGTGCCATGTTGGTGTGCTGCACCCATTAACTCGTCATTTACCTTAGGTATATCTCCTAAAGGTATCCCTTCCCCCTCCCCACTCCCCACAATAGGCCCCGGTGTGTGATGTTCCCCTTCCTGTGTCCAAGTTATCTCATTGCTCAATTCCCACCTATGAGTGAGAACATGTGGTATTTGGTTTTCAGTTCTTGTGATAGTTTGCTGAGAATGATGGTTTTCAGCTGCATCCATGTACCTAGAAAAGACACAAACTCATCCTTTTTTATGGCTGCATAGTATTCCATGGTGTATATGTGCCACATTTTCTTAATCCAGTCTGTCACTGATGGACATTTGGGTTGGTTCCAAGTGTTTGCTATTGTGAATAGTGTTGCAGTAAACATATGTGTGCATGTGTCTTTATAGCAGCCTGATTTATAATCCTTTGGGTATATACCCAGTAATGGGTTGGCTGGGTCAAATGGTATTTCTAGTTTTAGATCATTGAGGAATTGCCACACGGTTTTCCAAAATGGTTGAACTAGATTACAGTCCCACCAACAATGTAAAAGTCTCCACATCCTCTCCAGTACCTGTTGTTTCCTGATTTTTTAATGATTGCCATTCTAACTGGTGTGAGATGGTATCTTATTGTGGTTTCGATTTGCATTACTCTGATGGCTAGTGATGATGAGCATTTTTTTATGTGTCTGTTGGCTGGATGATGTCTTCTTTTGAGAAATGTTTGTTCATATACTTTGCCCACTTTTTGATGGGGTTGTTTCTTTTTTTCTTGTAAATTTGTTTGAATTCTTTATAGGTTCTGGATATTAGCCCTTTGTCAGATGAGTAGATTGCAAACATTTTCTCCCATTCTGTAGGTTGCCTGTTCACTCTGATGGTAGTTTCTTTTGCTGTGCAGAAGCTCTTTAGTTTAATTAGATCCCATTTGTCAATTTTGGCTTTTGTTGCTGTTGCTTTTGGTGTTTTAGACGTGAAGTCCTTGCCCATGCCTATGTCCTGAATGGTATTACCTAGGTTTTCTTCTAGCATTTTTATGGTTTTAGGTCTAACATTTAAGTCTCTAATTCATCTTGAATTAATTTTCGTATAAGGAGTAAGGAAGGGATCCAGTTTCAGCTTTCTACTTATGGCTAGCCAATTTTCCCAGAACCATTTATTAAATAGGGAATACTTTCCCCATTTCTTGTTTTTCTCAGGTTTGTCAAAGATCAGATGGCTGTAGATGTGTGGTATTATTTCTGAGGGCTCTGTTCTGTTCCATTGGTTTATATCTCTGCTTTGGTACCAGTATCATGCTGTTTTGGTTACTGTAGCCTTGTAGTATAGTTTGAAGTCATATAGCGTGATGCATCCAGCTTTGTTCTTTTGGCTTAGGATTGTCTTGGCAATGTGGGGACTTTTTGGTTCCATAGGAACTTTAAAGCAGTTTTTTCCAATTCTGTGAAGAAAGTCATTGGTAGTTTAATGGGGATGGCATTTAATCTATAAATTACCTTGGGCAGTATGGCCATTTTCACAATATTGATTCTTCCTATCCATGAGCATGGTATGTTCTTCCATTTGTTTGTGTCCTCTTTTATTTCACTGAGCAGTGGTTTGTAGTTCTCCTTGAAGAAGTCCTTTACATCCCTTGTAAGTTGGATTCCTAGGTATTTTATTCTCTTTGAAGCTATTGTGAATGGGAGCTAATTCATGATTTGGCTCTCTGTTTGTCTGTTACTGCTGTATAAGAATGCTTGTAATTTTTGCACATTGATTTTGTATCCTGAGACTTTGCTGAAGTTGTTTATCAGCTTAAGGAGATTTTGGGCTGAGACAATGGGGTTTTCTAAATATACAATCATGTCATCTGCAAACAGGGATAATTTGACTTCTTCTTTTCCTAACTGAATACCCTTGATTTCTTTCTCTTGCCTGATTGCCCTAGCCAGAACTTCCAACACTATGTTGAATAGGAGTGATGAGAGAGGGCATCCCTGTCTTGTGCCAGTTTTCAAAGGGAATGCTTCCAGTTTTTGCCCATTCAGTATGATACTGACTGTGAGTTTGTCATAAATAGCTCTTATTATTTTGAGATACATTCCATCAATACCGAATTTACTAAGAAATTTTAGCATGAAGCGCTGTAGAATTTTGTCAAAGGCCTTTTCTGCATCTATTGAGATAATCATATGGTTTGTCTTTGGTTCTGTTTATATGCTGGATTACGTTTATTGATTTGCATATGTTGAACCAGTCTTGCATCCCAGGGATGAAGCCCACTTGATCATGGTGGATAAGCTTTTTGATGTGCTGCTGGGTTTGGTTTGCCAGTATTTTATTGAGGATTTTTGCATCAATGTTCATCAGGGATATTGGTCTAAAATTCTTTTTGTTGTATCTCTGTCAGGCTTTGGTATCAGGATGATGTTGGCCTCGTAAAATGAGTTAGGGAGGATTCCTTCTTTATCTACTGCTTGGAATAGTTTCAGAAGGAATGTATCAACTCCTCCTTGTACCTCTGGTAGAATTCGGCTGTGAATCCATCTGGTCCTGGACTTTTTTTGGTTGGTAGGCTATTAATTATTGCCTCAATTTCAGAGCCTGCTATTGGTCTATTCAGGGATTCAACTTCTTCCTGGTTTAGTCTTGGGAGAGTGTAAGTGTCCAGGAATTTATCCATTTCTTCTAGGTTTTCTAGTTTATTTGCATAGAGGTGTTTATAGTATTCTCTGATGGTAGTTTGTATTTCTGTGGGGTCGGTGGTGATATCCCCTTTATCATTTTTTGTTGCACCTAATTGATTCTTCTCTCTTTTCTTCTTTATTAGTCTTGCTAGTGGTCTATCAATTTTGTTGATCTTTTCAAAAAACCAACTCCTGGATTCATTGATTTTTTGGAGGGTTTTTGTGTCTCTATCTCCTTCAGTTCTGCTCTGAACTTGGTTATTTCTTGCCTTCTGCTAGCTTTTGAATGTGTTTGCTCTTGCTTCTCTAGTTCTTTTAATTGTGATGTTAGGGTGTCAATTTTACATCTTTCCTGCTTTCTCTTGTGGGCATTTAGTGCTATAAATTTCCCTCTACACACTGCTTTAAATGTATGCCGGAGATTCTGGTATGTCGTGTCTTTGTTTTCATTAGTTTCAAAGAGCATCTTTATTACTGCCTTCACTTCATTATGTACCCAGTAATCACTCAGGAGCAAGTTGTTCAGTTTCCATGTAGTTGAGCAGTTTTGATTGAGTTTCTTAGTTCTGAGTTCTAGTTTGATTGCAGTGTGGTCTGAGAGACAGTTTGTTATAATTTCTGTTCTTGTACATTTGCTGAGGAGTGCTTTACTTCCAACTATGTGGTCAATTTTGGAATAAGTGTGATGTGGTGCTAAGAAGAATGTATATCTGTTGATTTGGGGTGGAGACTTCTGTAGATGTCTATTAGGTCCACTTGGTGCAGAGTTGAGTTCAATTCCTGGATATCCTTGTTAACTTTCTGTCTCGTTGATCCGTCTAACATTGACAGTGGGGTGTTAAAATCTCCCATTATTATTGTATGGGAGTCTAAGTCTCTTTGTAAGTCTCTAGGGGCTTGCTTTATGAATCTGGATGTGCCTCTATTGGGTGCATATATATTTAGGATAGTTAGCTCTTCCTGATGAATTGATTACTTTACCATTATGTAATGGCCTTCTTTGTCTCTTTTGATCTTTGATGGTTTAAAGTCTGTTTTATCAGAGACTAGGATTGCAACCCCTGCTTTTTTTTGTTTTCCATTTGCTTGATAGATCTTCCTCCATCCCTTTATTTTGAGCCTGTGTATGTCTCTGCATGTGAGATGGGTCTCCTGAATACAGCAAACTTATGGGTCTTGACTCTTTATCCAATTTGCCAGTCTGTGTCTTTTAATTGGATCATTTAGTCCATTTACATTTAAGGTTAATATTTTTATGTGTGAACTTGATCCTGTCATTATGATATTAGCCGGATATTTTGCTCGCTAGTTGATGCAGTTTCTTCCTAGCATCGATGGACTTTACATTTTGACATGTTTTTGCAATGGCTGGTACCTGTTGTTCCTTTCCATGTTTAGTGCTTCCTTCAGGATCTCTTATAGGGCAGGCTTGGTGGTGACAAAATCTGTAAGTTTTGCTTGTCTGTAAAGGATTTTATTTCTCCTTCGCTTATGAAACTTACTTTGGCTGGATATGAAATTCTGGGTTTAAAATTCTTTTCTTTAAGAATGTTGAATATTGGCCCCTACTCTCTTCTGGCTTGTAGGATTTCTGCCAAGAGATCTGCTGTTAGTCTGATGGGCTTCGCTTTGTGTGGAACCCGACCTTTCTCTCTGGCTGCCCTTAACATTTTTTCATTCATTTAAACTTTGGTGAATCTGACAATTATGTGTCTTGGAGTTGCTCTTCTTGAGGGGTATCTTTGTGGCGTTCTCTGTATTTCCTTAATTTGAATGTTGGCCTTCCTTACTAGGTTGGGGAAGTTCTCCTGTATGATATCCTGTAGAGTGTTTTCCAACTTGGTTCCATTTTCCCCACCACTTTCAGGCACACCAATCAGATGTAGATTTCATCTTTTCACATAATCCCATATTTCTTGGAGGCTTTGTTCATTTCTTTTTACTCTTTTTTCTTTAGATTTCTCTTCTCGCTTCATTTCATTCATTTGATCTTCAATCGCTGATACTCTTTCTTCCAGTTGATCGAATCGGTTACTGAAGCTTGTGCACTTGTCATGTAGTTCTCATGTTATGGTTTTCATCTCTATCAGTTATTTTAAGGTCTTCTCTGCATTGATTATTTTAGTTATCCATTCATCCATTCTTTTTTCAAGGTTTTTAGTTTCTTTGCACTGGGTACCTAGTTCCTCCTTTAGCTCTGAGAAGTTTGATTAACTGAAGCCTTCTTCTCTCAACTCGTCAAAGTCATTCTCTGTCCAGCTTTGTTCCGTTGCTGGCGATGAGCTGCGTTCCTTTGGAGGGGGAGATGCGCTCTGATTTTGTGAATTTCCAGCTTTTCTGCACTGCTTTTTCCCCATCTTTGTGGTTTTATCTGTCTTTGGTCTTTGATGATGGTGACGTACTGATGGAGTTTTGGTGTGGGTGTCCTTTCTGTTTGTTAATTTTCCTTATAACAGTCAGGACCCTCAGCTGTAGGTCTGTTGGAGTTTGCTTGAGGCCCACTCCAGACCCTGTTTGTCTAGGTATCAGCAGCGGAGGCTGCAGAAGATAGAATATTGCTGAACAGCGAGTGCTGCTGTCTGATTCTTGCTCCGGAAGTTTCATCTCAGGGGTTTACCCAGCCGTGTGAGGTGTGAGGTGTTGGTCTACACCTAGTGGGGGATGTCTCCCAGTTAGGCTCCTCAGGGATCAGGGACCCACTTGAGCAAGCAGTCTGTCCATTCTCAGATCTCAACCTCCGTGCTGGGAGATCCACTGCTCTCTTCAAAGCTATGAGACAGGGGCATTTACCTCTGCTGAGGTTTCTGCTGCTTTTTGTTTAGCTATGCCCGGTCCCCAGAGGAATAGTCTACAGAGGCAACCCAGCCTCCTTGAGCTGCGGTGGGCTCCACCCAATTTGATCTTCCTGGAGGCTTTGTTTACCTATTTAAGCCTCAGCAATGGCAGGCTCCCCTCCCCCAGCCTCGCTGCTGCCTTGCGGTTAGATTGCAGACTGTTGTGCTAGCAATGAGGGAGGCTCCGTGGGCATGGGACCCTCCAAGCCAGGTGTGGGATATAATCTCCTGGTGTGCTGTTTGCTAAGACCCTTGGTAAAGCGCAGTATTAGGGTGGGAGTTAACCAATTTTCCAGGTGTTGTGTGTCTCAATATCCTTTGGCTAGGAAAAGGAATTCCCTTCTCCCTTGCACTTCCCAGGTGAGGTGATGCCTCGCCCTGCTTCAGCTCTCACTGGTCGGGCTGCACGTGTGGACCAGCGCCAACTGTCCAACATGCTCCAGTGAGATGAACCCAGTACTTCAGTTGAAAATGCAGAAATCACCCGTCTTCTGTGTCACTCACACTGGGAGCTGGAGGCTGGAGCTGTTCCTATTCGGCCATCTTGGGTGCGCCTGCTAGTGATTTTCATACATTGATTTTGTATCCTGCAACTTTGCCAAAGCTGTTTATCAGCTGAAGGTGCTTTGGGGCTGAGGCAGTGGGGTTTTCTAGATATAGAATCATGTCTTCTGCAAACAGGTAGTTTGAATTCCTTTCTTCCTATTTGGATGCCCTTTACTTCTTTCTGTTGCCTGATTGCTCCAGCTAGGATATCCAATACTATGTTGAAAAGACGTGGTGAGAGAGGGCCTGCTTGTCTTGTGCCAGTTTTCAAGGCAAATGAACGCTTTTAGCCATTCAGTATGATGTTGGCTGTGTGTCGTAGATATTGCTTGTTATTTTGAGGTATATTTCTTCAATACCTAGTTTGTCAAGAGTTTTTAACTTGAAGTGGTGATGAACTTTATTAAAAGCGTTTTCTGTATCTATTGAGATAACCATGTAGTTTTTCTTTTTTTGTTCTGTTTATGTGAATTACATATATTGATTTGCATATGTTGAAGCAACCTTGCATCCACAGATGAAGTCTGCTTGATGACGGTGGATCAGCTTTTTCATGTGCTGCTGATTTTGGTTTTCAAGACTTTTGTTGAGGATTTTTTCATTGATGTTCATCAATATTGGCCTGAAGTTTTCTTTTTTTGTTGTGTCTCTGCCGTGTTTTGGTATCAGGATGATGCAGGCCTCATAGAATGAGTGGGCGAGGAGTTACTCTTCCTCAATTTTTTTGAATTGTTTCAGTTGGAATGCTACCCACTCTTCTTTGTACATCTGGTAGGATTTGGCTGTGAACTCATCATGTCCTGGTCTTTCTTTGGTTGCTAAACTATTTATAACTGATTCAAGTTTGGAGTTCATTGTTGTCTGTTCAGGGAATGTATTTCTTTTTGGTTCAGTCTTGGGAGGGTGCATGCGTCCAGGAATGCATCAATCTCTTCGTTTTTTAGTTTGTGTTCATAGAGGTGTATGTAGTATTTTCTGATGGCTGTTTTTATTTCTGTTGGGTCAGTAGTAACATTCTCTTTGTTATTTCTAATTATATTTATTTGATTCTTCTCTCTTTTCTTGTTTATTAGTCTAGATAGTGGCCTATCTACCTTATAGTTTTCAAAACAGGAACCCCTGGATTTGTTGATCTTTTGAATCTTTTTTTATGTCTTGATTTTCTTCAGTTCAACTATGATTTTTGTTATTTCTTGTATTCTGCTAGCTTTGGGGTTGACTTCTTGTTTCGCTAATTCTTTCAGTTGTGATGTTAAGTTGTTAATTTGAGAACTTTCTAACTTTTTGATGTGGGTATCTGGTGCTATGAATTTCTCACTTAACACTGCCTTAGCTGTGTCCCAGTGATTCTAGTATGTTGTACCTTTGTTATCATTATTTTCAAAGAATCTCTTGATTTCTGCCTTAATTTCATTATTTGTGCAAAAGTCATTTAGGAGCATGTTGTTTGATCTCCATGTAATTGCATGGTTTTGAGTGATTTTCATATCCTTGACTTCTATTATTATTGGACTGTGGTTCAAGAGTATGTTTGGTATGATTTTGGTTCTTTTGTATTTGCTGAGGATTGTTTTATGTTCAATTATGTGGTCAATTTTATTGATGTATTTGTTTGTTATTGTATTTATGTATTTATTTAGTTATTTCGAGACAAGGTCTCATTCTGTCACCCAGGTTGGGGTTCACTGGTGCAGTCTTGGCTCACTGTAATCTTTGCTCCCCAGGCTCATGCGATCCTCCTACCTCAGCCTCCTGAAGTAGTTGAGACCACAGGCACACACCATCACACCCGACTATTTATTTTTATTTTTATTTTTATTTTTAGTAGAGACAGGGTCTCCTCATGTTGCCCAGTCTGGTCTCAAACTCCTGAGCTCATGCAATCTGCCCATCTTGCTCTCCCAATATGATGGGATTACAGGCATGAGCTACCACACCTGGCCTTGTGTGGTTGATTTTAGAGTATGTGCCATGTGTGGCAATGAGAATAATGTATATTCTTTTGTTTTGGGGTGGAGAGTTTGTAGAAGTCTATCAGATCCACTTGGTCTAATCTTGAGTTCAGGTCCTGAATATTTTTGTTAATTTTCTGCCTCAATGATCTTTCTAATACTGTCATTGGAATGTTGAAGTCTCCCATTATTATGGAGACTATTAAAAATTCAAATGCTGTTTTTTGACTTTCTGGTAATAGCCAGGCTACAGAGGAAAGGGAAGACTGCAGAGGAAAGGGAATGCTTATAAATTTCTAGTGACTGTGGAAAGCAGCTTGGAGATTTCTCAAATAACTTAAAACAGAGATACCTTTTGACTCAGCAACCTCATTACTGAATATATACCCAAAAGAAGAGACACATGCACTTGTATATTCATCACTGCACTATTTACAATAGCAAAAACATAAAATCAACCTAGATGCCCATCAATGATAGCTTGGATAAAGAAAATGTAGTACATATACATCAAGGAATGCTAAGAAAAGTTACCTTTTACAACACAAACCATATCACAACACTCCCTCCCTTAAAATTCTTCAACTATTTTCTTATTTTACTTAAATAAATATCAAACTTATTTCTGTAGTTTACCACTTCCCATGTGTTCCCCTGATTTCATCTCTCATTCTGCTGCTTCGCATCCACTCTCTAGCAACTCTGGCATTCTTGTTGTTCCTCTGACAAATCAAAACCATTTATTCGTAGGGAATTTCCATTTGCTATTTTTCTCTGCTTGGATTTGTTTTTCTCAGCTATTTAAATGGTTAGAAGCTATTCATTATTCTTTCATGTCTCTATTCAAATGTCATCCGTTTAAAGGGATTTTTGACCACCCTCTATCCTAGTTACCCTTTATTCATTTAAATAGAATATTATCTTTATAGCACTTGTCATGATCTATAGCCTTTAAAAAAATACTTGTGTTAATCTCCCTTTCACATAAAGTACAAGTTCTATGAATGCTGAAACTTACTCACTGATATATTCTCAGAGTCCAGAGCCATCCCTAGCTTAATAGTAATAAAAAAGAAAAATAGGTGTTCTTTCATGAATAACCAAACATAAGTAGGCATTTCTGAATTTAAATACTGGTTAAAATTGGACTTTTAACATAACTTTGGAAATCTTATAGACTATAACTATGCAAAACAATGTAAATCATTTTTCATATAGTCTGTGCGCTTTTAAAAAAATACAGTTAAGTTACCCTGGTTCATCAATGACATAAGAAGAAATAGCCTTTCACTGGCTATAAAATGTCACAAAGTTTTCAATGTATTTATTCTCTATCTAAGACAAGAGAGAAACTCATTGGTAATTATAATCCCGTATTTCTAAAATATCACCTGGATTTGCCAAATATGTGAAATTAAAGCTGCATATCCCTGCGCAAAACAATGATATTGAGACAAACAGAGGCTCACTGTTTCCTTTCAATCTATCCTTGAAAATCAGACAAAAAGTTGTTAACCCTGCTGTAAAGGTGCCGTAGAATACCTTGACAATTAAGCCACTCAAAGCTGAGAATAACAGTGAAGTCGACTGATTCAGCAGGATACCACTCTTCCCAGACAAGTGTGACCAAAATAAGAGTTTCTGCAAATCTGTTGAGGAGGATGCATTTTTCCATTGTGAATGACTACATCAAATGTTGTCTCAGAAGGGGGAGATAAAGAAAGAAATTAAATATTCTAGATACAGGATAATGATTTATTCACATTTGGAAAACCTATAGTCAAATGGGTTCCTATGTTTTGGTTACAGAAAGTAAACACATTTTCTAATCAAGGAAATACTTTTAAATTCTGGCACACCAAGCACACTATGGTAAGGACCAACTCTTCATATTATAGTACTAGAAATACACAATATATACACTACAGAGGCTGATCCAATTATGTGGCAAAAACTCAGGGAGTCTGTCTTTGGTTATATATGCTAATTTTAGTTTACCACATATTTACTTAGCATCCACTGTTCCAAGCATGGAAGATACGGAGGTAAATAATGTCATGTCCTTTTACTGGGAAGCTGTTTCAAAAGGGATCATTTAACTACCATGCAGCAAGTACTAAAACAAGGGTTTGATTGTCTTGAATAATAATCAACATATATGGAGGAGTCACAAAAGATATCCTGGAATAGTAAACACAAGAGAAAATATACAAGGTTTGAGATAATATTCCAGAACAAAACACTAGCCTTGAAACATAAATCAACAAAGAAAAAAAGGGTATTCTAGGAAGTGGTAATAACATGCTTGGATGCCTAATGTGTCGTCAGATTTAATAGTGAATTAATCATTTGTACACCAGTGAAAGATGGTGTACAATTTCCATGTGATGCAGTGAAATAAAAAGCTTCCATACTGTTGGAAGGTAAAGTTCTAAGCAGAGTTTAGTGGCACATGAGACTTGACTGATAATCTTGGGTAGGTCTAAAAGGCCATTACACATTAGTTGTGATTAGTGGGAGAATCAAAATTATTGAAAAACCTCCACTTTGGAAATCTAGTTGTTACCCACCTGTAACACCATATCCTAGTCATTTGTTGTTATAAACTTAGTTGCACTGAAGTGGAAGTTCTTAATCTTATAGCAAAGGAAAGAGAACACTTGGTCATGGCTGATAAAAAAGGAGATAGCTGGCTGGCTGCAGTGGCTCACACTTGTAATCCCAGCACTTTGGGAGGCTGAGGCAGGTGGATAGTCTGAGGTCAGGAGTTTGAGACTAGCCTGGACAACATGGTGAAATACCGACTCTACTACAAATACAAAAATTAGCCAGGCATAGTGGTGGGCACCTGTAATCCCAGCTACTCAGGAGGCTGAGGCAGGAGAATCGCTTGAACCTGGGAGACGGAGGTTGCAGTGAGCTTAGATCATGCCACTGCACTCCAGCCTGGGTGACAGAAGGAGAATTCCATCTCAAAGAAAAAAAAAAAAAAAAAAAAGGAGATAGCTTGACAGGACAATGATTCAAAGGGCATACCTGCCTACCACTATCCTGTTGATTACTAGCAAGTTGAATTCCTTGCAAATGAAGCCCACAGACAGTCAAATCAGGCTTTATGAGATAGTAGTCCCAGAAAACTCTAAGTCTGGTAAATAAGAACCCTGCTATATTTTTTAATAGGTGATAAAACTCACTGAGGTTAGAGACTGTGGATACTTTGACCACCATCTTATAACTAGTACCTAAATCAATACTCAGCATATTATAAGTGCTCAGAAAATAATTGTTGAATGAATAAATAATTCAAAGACCTTCTAAATGAAATTAAGTTGAAATTGAAAGATAAATAGGACATTTTGAGCCCTCTGTCAAAAAATAAACTATTGGTAAATTTCTGGAGGTGAGGGACAGTAAATATAGAGGGAATTAGTACAGTTCTAGTGGTCTTAGACATTTCAGGAGAGGAAAATACATTTGTAATAAACACTACAGAAGAAAAAAGAGAGGTTCAGTATAAAACAGAACACTTGGTGACACTGTGGTACTATACAGGGCTTATGGAGATAATGAGTACGAAAATGTACTAATCTTCATAGATGTATGACTTTTCCTCACAATACTCAGTAGCCTAGATATGGAGAAGAGACTTATATTCAAATGATTCAAATTTGTTCTAATACTGTTTCCATTTCAAAATTCTAAGAAGTGATTACCAGAGGTATTTAAATATGAAAATATGATATTAATATTATGTATTTTAGATTGGTAAAATTAAAAAACAATTTAGCGGAAAAGTAAAATGCTTCTTCGATACAATTGTTAAAAGAAAAACTTCTGGCAAATTACATTTAAAGAAGTTTAATTGATCAATGAACCATTCACGAATTGGGTAGCCCCCAGAATTACAGCAGATTCAGCCAGACTCCCATGCAGCCATGTGGGGGAAGAAGATTTATAGACGAAGGAAGGCAAGAGACATACAGAAACTGGAAGTAAGGTATAGAAACAGCTGGATTGGTTACAGGTTGGCTTTGTCTTATTTGAACACTTAGCAGTGTATGAGTGGTTGAAGTATGGCTGCTGCAATTGGCCAAGACTCAGCTATTGTCACAGGCACATACTTCTAAGTTAGGTTTTCAATCTTGTCTGCCTATTAAGCTAGGTTACAGTTCATCCACAAGGACTCAAATATAAAGGGACAGAGTCCTTCTCAAGCCATATTTAGTTTGCTTTAACACAATTTATTTTAAATAAATGTTTAGGAATGAGAAGTTTGTTATTAAAGAACTTAAGAACTTGTAAAAAAGATTATCTTATGCTTTTACTTTATTTATTTGTAGCCTATGACTTTATTTCTTGGAATAAAAGATTTATATTTCCTTGAAAAAAACTGGAGTACTGTTGTATATGGTAGATACAGTAGGAGTGATAAATATTTCGAATATAATTGTTTTGAATATAATTATTTAAGTGCAATTTTTTAAATCTTAAAAAAGTATTTATTTTATATACTGTTAAAATAGACATAATATTAGGAAAGATGTATATTAGGTTTTTATGTCCTTTTTATGCAGTTGTACTTGTACTTCAGTAGTTTTTAAAAAGTTGGTCCTGTGGCTTGCTCATGTCATAAGATTTAATAGTTAATTAATCATTTGTACACCAGTGGAAGATGGCTTAATCAATATCAGAAATATAGCCTTTACTAAAACATTGTACACTTTGAATAAACCCCTCTTATGAACTGAGAGTCATATTTCTTAAAACATTAAACCAATAGCATTAAATTTGGTTTGGAATTAGAGTGATCTCAGAATCATATCTGACCAGTCTAACCCAAAATGTGCCCATCTATACCTTCACATCTATGCAATAAACTCATCTAATACATTATTAACACAGGTTGAAAATAATAATGGACCAAGAATTAATTTTTTATGTGCAATATGAATCTTCAGTCTTGTACTTCACAAGAAGCAAATGAAATTTTCTAAACCAGTCAAGAGATTGGAGACAAAAATGATAAAAATAAGGAATCTAATTTCAAAGAATTTCTTAGTGAAATCAACTTACTGAAATGGTTCAGAACAATAATGATACTTACAAATGTGTGATGAGTAGAACAATAAGCACAAAGGAATCATCACTTTAACACTGGTTTGCTTTTTGAGCAACTTTTGAGCAACATTCTGCTTTGTTGAATCCTATCTTTACAATGTAGGGTCCACTTCCCAAAGTTCTTAAAAGAGGCAATTAAGATGCTGGAAGAAAGTTCAAATATTTACAACTAGACAGTTGTTTGCTATTTTAAAGTCTTATTTTGATAAAAATTAATGCTTAGCATTATAGTATTTTGCAAACCCTTGTCTCCATTCTTTAGCCATAAGAAAGCATAGGAATATATGTGATATCCCCGAAATCACCCCTATGGGAGGGTTCTTGAAACATAGTTCAAATTTTCTTTATTGAACTGAGAATTATTTCTATTTTCAAAAAAAAAAAAAAGAAGAAGAAAATACACACACACACGCATGCACACACAAGAGAAACACAATCCTCATCTACATACATATGTATATGTAAATAAGTTTTAGAGAGAGCACACTGCTGCTTCTAAGTGCAAACTTTAGGATGTTTCTTACGTGGCAGCAAGAACCACAGGATCCATGAAAAGGTAAGGCTTTCTGTTGGCTGTGTCATATGTTCCCAGTGCTTTGAAGAATGAGTGGTATGATCTAGGCCCTTTATAAGGAGTCAATTAATTTTACTAAATATGTCTTCATTTGGATGCAAGTAACTGAAAACCAAAGAGCATCGAGTTTTCGTCATTTTTGTTTGACCCTAATCCTCTTTTTGGAAAAGTTATGTTACCAGAAGAGTCATGCAATGATTTTTCTAAGAAATAAATTTTTGAGTTGTGGTTCATGTAGAAATCACTTGTCTTGAACACTTTGTACTCTTTAAATGCATATATTTTGGAGAGTGCCTTAATACTTAATTCGAGAGTAGATTTGTCACTGGCTAGTTATGATATGTGCTCTTAAGTGAGAAATTTCTCTCCTTGACCAAACTTAAGCCAGGCTTTTCTGAGCCCTTTTCTTGACTAGGCCTCCATCTTTGCTATAAAGACTTGAAAAAACATTAACGTAGGTTCTAACAGCTCAAGGCCACATCTCTAACATAATTCAAGCCCCCCTTAAACTGTCTGCCTCAGAAGACTCAAGTCTGACCCCAAAATTTTACAGTTGGTTTCAGCCAACCCCTGAGGATAGGGCCTCTGTCTTCCATTCCCTGTGTGAGGATAGAATACTAACTTTGATAATTGCCTGCTGGCAGACACAGCTAGCTTAATACCATTTACTCTGGGTGACCCTTTGTAATTCTTCGCTTCCCTGATTCAACTGATCCCTTACTCTCTCCTCTCCCTAGTTCCTCATTCTTAATTTAAATACTCAGTAATCTCTATACAAATTGAAGCTGAGTTCAGTCTACACTGGACAATTTTTTCTATTGTAATAGCTATTATTGATTAAAATCTTTCCATATCACTTGAGTGTGCAGATTGGTGTATATTTGAAACAAGCTATCATTTAACATTTTAGAGTCTCAGTTTCCTCATTTGTAAAGTGTGGATACTAATTACCAGTATACAGTTTTATAGGATTGCTGAGAGGGTGAAATAATACATGCCATGAACCTTGTCCAGTTTTCAAACAGAAATTAGAAATGCTTTTGCCATTTTCCTTTTACTTTGCCCATGGTGATACGTTTTATATGACAATTCCAAACACGAATTTTCATAAAACCAGACAATAAGTAGTATGTCCAACTGGCTTCTAGAATATTGAAACAATACATTACATACCATATACTCAAATGCATTTAGATTGTCCTGAGCACATTTTCATATTTTCTCACTAATGAAGTAAGTGCCTGTCTCTCATTCTCCCCCTACCACCTTTATGTATGGTCATAGTACTACACATTTTCAAGTTTCATATGCTAGGCCTAATGCATCATGTCCTTTGCTCCTTAACAGCAGAATAAATATTCAGAAGCAGGATATATGCCTGAATTTCCAAGAGCATTCAAAAATAATGATCACATAGAGAAGGTCATGAATGTGTTCTGAGCCTGGAGTCCCCCATTGAACTACTGGGCAGAACAACTGTGCTAGCTGTCTCCCTAAACTCAGAAGAGTTGTCTATAGACAACACCATAGATGGCATCTTAAACAGTCATGTATGGTAGACAGCATGGACTGTCTATGAAATTGCTTTAGGTAGACACGCACCCACTACTTGCCTCTGACTCTCTTCTCTCATATTGCTGACTTTGTATCCTAGCTTCTGATTTCTGCTTTTGGACTCTTAAGATTTCAACTTCATTATGCTTCACTCTGTTCTCTACTAGAATTTCCATTCAGCGTGATGGACATTGCTTATGTTAATGTTCCCTCTGCACAGACTTCCTTTAACAGCCTGAAAATGCGGACTCTTTGTCTCCTCTTTCAGAAGAAAAAACTGACAGGAGTAGATGAAGAGCTGTGATGGACAGAATAATCATTTTCTGATTGTGATTTTCCTAAACTCAGATGATAATAGTTAGAGGGAAAAAAGAGAGAAAATAGAAGTATGTAAAGGCAAGCACCTGGATAGTGCACAGGAGAAATGTGAGAATGCCATGATTGATCCCACAATCATCTAGCAATGAGGATTATATAATGGTGAGGAGACTTTCCCTTTGCACTGTTGTTATTTAAATAGTTAATAACTTTTATTTCATATTATATTATTTGTATTCCATAACGCTTTTGGAAGTTTAAAATCTGGATATTTATTTATAAAGGAATACTTATTCTTCACCTACAAACAGGGTTGATACATCATATTGTACAAAATATTAGAGTAAAGACTTACTGGCTTCTATTCCACTTGTTTAGAGTTTTTTGTTTTATACTGTTGTTTATATAGTTTCTCTATATCCATCGATCATCCAGTGATTCAGGCACAGTGAATGAAATGGGAATCTAGTTACCAGAATTGGGGTAAAAGTATGTTGTGAACAGATAACATTTTATTATGAGGGCTAAGGCACAAATTTAAAGACTGTTTAACAAGTGGTAGCTGAGTTTCAGATTATTGGGTTAAAATTCTTTCAGCTCCTATTGAATTTGACAGGCTATAATAAATTGAGAGAGGGTGTGAAGCATGATAGGGAATGTGCTATGAGTTGACCTCTGCTGTAGACAAGAGATGGTATTAATGGGAACACGGAAAATGCTACCAGTTTTCTATGAAATGTGGAGGCAAATCATGAAAAGCATTAATAAACATAATTCCAAGTGCATGTATTCACTTTGTATCTCTGTGTTATATTTTGGTAATTCTTGAAATATTTCAAACTTTTCATTATTATTGTATCTATTATGATGATCTGTAATCAGTGATCTTGATGTTACTAAAATAATTGCTTTGGGATGCCAGAAATCACTTCCATGAAAGATGGCAGGCTTAATCAATATATGTGTGTTCTGATTGCTCCACCAAGTGGCCATTTCCCTGTCTCTCTTCCCTCCCTGGGCCTCCCTATACCCTGAGACACAACAGTATTGAAATTAGGCCAATTAATAACCCAACAGTGGCCTCTAAGTGTTCAAGTGAAAGAAAGAGCTGTACATCTCTCACTTTCAGTCTAAAGCTAGAAATGATTAAGCTTAATGAGAAAGGCATGTCAAAAGCCAAGACAGGCCAAAAGCAAAGCCTTCTGTGACAAATATTTAGCCAAACTGTGAGTGCAAATGCACAGTTTGTGAAGGAAATTAAAAGTGCTACTCCAGTGCGCGGATGAATAATAAGAAAGTGAAACAGCTTTATTGCTGATATGGAGAAAGGTTTAGTGGTGTAGATAAAAGATCAAACCAGCTACAATATTCCCTTAACCAAGGCCCAATACAAAGCCTTAACTTTGTTTAATTCTATGAAGGCTAAGAGACGTGAGGAAGCTTCAGAAAAAAATGTTTGAAGGTAGCAGAGGTTGGTTCATGGCATTTAGGAAAATAAGCCATCTTCATAACATGAAAGTGCAATGTGAAGTTCCAAGTGTAGATGTAGAAGCTACAGCAAGTTATCAAGAAGTTCTTGCTAGTATAATAGATGAAGGTGACCACTAAATAACAGATTTTTGTTGTAGATAAAACAGTCTTATATTGGAAGAAGATGCCCTCTAGGACATTCATAGTTAGAAAGGAGAAGTCAATACCTGGCTTCAAAGCTTCAAAAAACAGGCTGACTCTTTCATTAGGGATTAATGCAACTGATGACTTTAAGTTGAAGCCAATGCCCATTTACCATTCAAAAAATTCTAGGGCCCTTAAGAATTATGCTAAATTTACTCTGCTAGTGCTCTCTAAATGGAAGAACAAAGCCTGGATGACAATACATCTGCTTAAAGCATGGTTTACTAAATATTTTAAACTCACTGTTAAGACCCACTGCTCTAACAACAAAAAAAGAGATTCCTTTCAAAATAGTATGCTCATTGACAATGCAATAAGAGACCCAAGAATCGTGATGAAAATGTACAAGGAGATTAATGTTGTTTTCATGCCTGCAAACACACTATTCATTCTGGAGTCCGTGGACTGAGGAGTGATTTTGACTCTCAAGTCTTACTATTTAAGAAATCAATTTTATAGGGCTACAGCTGCCATAGACAGCAATTTGTACGATGAAACTGGCAAAACAAATTGAAAGCCTTCTAGAGAGGATTCATGATATCTAAAATATATTTTAAACATCGTTTAAGAACATTTGTGATTCAAGGGGGGATGTCAAAATATCATTAACAAAATTTGGAAGAAGTTGATTCCAACTCACATGGATGACTCTGAGGGGCTCAAGATTAGTGAAGGAAGTCACTGCAGATGTGGTGGAAATAGCAAGAACACCAGAATTAGGAGTGACCTGTGGAAATGTGACTGAATTGCTGCAATCTCATAACAAAACTTGAACGGATAAGAATTTCTTTTGATGGATGAGCAAAGAAAGTGGTTTCTTGAGACAAAATGTACTCCCAGTGAAGATACTGTGAACATTGCTGAAATTTAGAACAAAGGATTTAGAATATTACATAAACTTAGTTGATAAAACAGCAACCAGGTTTGTGAGGATTAACTCTAATTTTAAAAGAAGATTGATTGTTGGTAAAATGCTATCGAACAGCATCACCTTCCAGGGAGAAATGTTTTGTGAAAGGAAGAGTCAATTGATGTGGCAAACTTCACCGTTGTCTTATTTAAGAAATTTCCATAGCCACCCCAACCTTCAGCAACCACCATCCTGATCAGTCAGCAGCAATCAACATAGAGGCAAGACACTTCGCCAGCAAAAATACTTTGACTCACTGAAGGCTTAGATGATCATTAGCATTTTTAGTAATAATGTATTTTATAATTACAGTATGTACATTATTTTTAGACATACTGCTATTGCACAGCACACTTACTAGACTGCAGTATAGTGTAAGCATAACTTTTATATGCACTGGAAACCAAAAATTTTGTGTAACTCACTTTATTGTGGTAGTCTGGAACTAAACCCACAATATCGCCAAAGTATGCCTGTATATGTACTATAATTTCTTTACCCATTTATACATTGGTGGCTACTTGTTTCCATATCTTGGCTATTGTGAATAATGCTGCAATGAAAAAGATGTTGCAGATATCTCTTCAAGATACTGATTTCCTTTCCTTTGTATATATACCCAGTAGTGGGATTGCTGAATTGTATGGTAGTTCTATTTTTAATTTTTGAGAAATCTCTATACTGTTTCCATAATGGCCGTACAAATGTACACTTCCATAAACAACGTATAAGGATTCCTTTTTCTCCACACCCCCACCAGCACTTATTATCTCTTGTTTTCTTGATAATAGCCATCCTACCATGTTTGAGGAGATAGCCCAAGCTTTGTTCTTTTTCCTCAAAATATATTTAGCTATTTAGTGTCTTTCATGGTTTCAAAATATTTTTAGTATTCTTTCTAATCTGTTAAAAGTCTCAAAAAGTGGGCGAAGGATATGAACAGACACTTCTCAGAAGACATTTATGCAGTCACTGGAATTTTAATAGGGATCGTATTGATCTGAAGATTCCTTTAGGTATTACGGAAATTTAACAATATGATTTCTTCTAGCCCACGTTCATGGCACATTTTTCCATTTATTTGAGTCTTCCTCAGTTTCTTTTTAATCAGTGTCTCATAGTGTACAGAGCTTTCTCCTCGCTGATCAAATTAACTTCTAAGGATTTCATTCTTTTTGATGTCATTATAAATGGAATTTTTAATCTTTATTACTTTTTCAGAGAGTTCATTGTTAGTGTAAGGAAACAAAAGTAATTTTTGTATATTGATTTTTATTTTTTATTTTTTGAGATGGAGTCTCGCTCTGTCGTCAGGCAGGAGTGCAGTGGTGTGATCTCGGCTCAGTGCAACCTCCACCTCCCGGCTTCAAGCGATTCTCCTGCCTCAGCCTCCTGAGTAGCTGGGACTACAGGCGCAAACCACCATGCCCAGCTAATTTTTGTATTTTTAGTAAAGACGGGGTTTCACCATGTTGGCCAGGATGGTCTCCATCTCTGCTCGCCTTGGCCTCCCAAAGTGTTGGGATTACAGGCGTGAGCCACAACGCCCGGCCATATTGATTTTTTTACCTGAAACTTCCTGATTTTATTAGTTCTAACAGTTTTTTGATGGACTCCTTAGGGTATTTTATACATATGACTATGTCATCTGCAAACAGGCGATTGAACTCCTTCCTTTTCAATGTGGATACCTTTTATTTCTCTTGCATAATTGTTTCGGCTGGGACTTTCAGTACCATGTTGAGTGAAAGTGATGAGAGTGGACACCCTTGTCTTGTTTCTGATGTTGGAAAGATTTTCAGCTTTCACCATTGAGTGTGATGATAGGTGTGGGCTTGTTATATGTAGCCTTTGTTATGTTGAGGTAAATTCCTTCTATACATAATTTGTTAAATATTTTTATTATGAAAGGATGTTGAATTATGTCAAATACTTTTACTGAGTCTATTGAGATGATCATATAATTTTTATACTTCATTCTGTTAATATGTTCTATCATATTTATTGATTTGCTTATTTGGACCATCCTTGATTCCCAGGAATAAGTCCCACTTAATCATGGTGTATAATAGTTTGAATATGCTGTTGAATTTTGTTTGTTAGTACTTAATTGATCATTTTTTGATCTATGCTCATATGGGATATTGTCCTGTAATTTTCCTGTATAGTTTCATTATCTGGCTGTACTTTGAGGGTAATGCTGGCCTCATAAAAGTTAGTTTGGAAGTGTTCTCTTTTTGCTATAGTTTGAATGTTAGACCCTTCAAACCTCATGTTGAATTGTAAGCCCCACTATGGCAGGGTTAGGAGGCAGAGCTTGGTTGGAACTATTTGGATCATGAGGATGGATTCCTCATATATGGTTTGTTGCCATCTTGAGGTAGTAAATTCTTACTCTCACAGACTGGATTGGTTCTTTGGAGGAAATGGATTAGTTCTCAAAAGAGTAAATTTTTAAAAGGAGTCTCACACCTCCCCACCTTTATCTTGATTTCTCTCTTGCTTTGTAATCTCTGTGCATAAATGCTTTCCTTTGCCTTCCTCCACGAATATAAGTAGTCTGAGACCTTTGCCAGAAGCATATGCTGGCACCATGCTTCTTGTACAGGCTGCAGAACGTGAGTCAAATAAAGATCTCTTTTTTTTTCTTTTGAGACAGAGTCTCGCTCTGTCACCCAGGCTAGAGTGCAATGGCACAATCTCGGCTCACTGCAACCTCTGCCTCCCGGGTTCAAGCAATTCTACTGCCTCAGCCTCCCAAGAAACTGAGATTACAGGCTCCTACCACCATGCCCAGCTAATTTTT
Organism: Theropithecus gelada; assembly: GCF_003255815.1. NCBI lineage: Eukaryota > Metazoa > Chordata > Mammalia > Primates > Cercopithecidae > Theropithecus > Theropithecus gelada. The sequence goes on from NC_037670.1 coordinate 99,346,505, forward strand.
CTTTTTCTTTTTGCATTTTTAGTAGAGATGGGGTTTTGCCATGTTGGCCAGGCTAGTCTCAAATTCCTGACCTCAGGTAATCCATCCATCTCAGCCTCTCAAAGTGCTAGGATTACAGGAGTGAGGCACCATGCCCAGCATCATTTTTTCTTTATTACCCAGCTACAAGTATTCTTTTACAGTTACACCAATTGACCTAAGACAATTCTTCAATTTTTTGGAAGAGTTTGAGAAGGATTGACATCGGGTCATCAATTAAAAATTCAGTTTAAATGTTTGGAAAAATTCAGCAGTATAGCCATCAGGTTCATGTCTTTTCTTCGGTGTGAAGTTTGTTTGTTTGTTAAGAGGAAAATCTTATTGTCTTAGATCCAGAGGTTAGAAGACTGAGATCAATGTGATGATAGGATTGGTTCTTTCTGAGGGAGGTGAGGAAGAACCTGTTCCATGTTTCCCCCTTAGTATCTGGTGGTTTATTGGCAGTCTTTCTTTGGTGTTTCTAGACTTGCAAAAGCATCACCCAATCTCTGATTTCCTTTTCACAAGGTGTTCTACCTGTGTTCCTATCTCTATATCAAATTTTTATCTTTTTATAAGAACTCCAGGAATACTGGATTAATTTATAATTTTTCTTTAAATCAGGGATTCATAATTTTTTCTGTAAAGTTAGGTCATAAATATGTTAGGCCTTGTAGGTATCATTTGGTATCTGCGGCATCTTCTTAAAAAAATTTCTCAAAAAATATAACCATTCTTACCCTGTAGGCCATTCAAAAACAGGCTCCACTGGTGACGTTTGGCCTGAGCACCATGTAGCTTGAGGAACCTGCTCTAAACCGACAGTTTGCATTTGTCATTATTTTGTTTTAGATTATTCATTTATGGTTACTAGTGAGATAGATAGCCAGCAGTTTGTTTCTCTTACTGTGCTTCTCTGGTTTTGACTTCAAAATTAAGTCAGAGAGAAGGAATAAGATCTAGTGTTCAGTAGAATATAGGATGACTATATTTACTAATAATTTAGTGTATATTTCCCACTTACTCGGATTTGATCATTACACTTGTAAAAAGCAGATAAGGAGAGAAGAATTAAAATCTATCAGTATGAGAATTAAATAAATCACAAAGGAATACAGAGAGATTGGAAGAAAGTAACAACAGAACTATAAAGCAGTCAGTAAACAATTAGAAAAATAACAATAGTAAATCTTTACATATCAATAATTACTTTATATGTAAATGGATTAAATTATTCAATCAAAAGACACATAGTGATTATGTGGATTAAAGAAAAAAAAATAAGATCCAACAGTATGCTGCCTACAAGAGCCCGCTACTTTAGCCTTAAAGTTGTATATAGGGTGAAAATAAAGTGATGATAAAAGTTATTCCATGCAAATAGTAACCAAAAGAGAATGGAGGTAACTATATTTATAAGCAGACAAAACAGATTTTCACTGAAAATCTGTTACAAGAGGCAAAGAAAATCACTATATAATGATAAAGGATTCAATTCATTATAAGTTGTAATAATTGTACATATATGTGCAATTATATATATCTTATATATTATTGCACATATATGTACAATATGTACAAAATGTTGGGAATATATATACACACGTATATGTACAATTATTGTATTGCAGCAGCTAAATATGTAAAGCAATAGTAAGGAACTTTAATACCCCATTTTAAACCTATAGATCTCTTCTTAATTCACTGCTTTTCTCTCACTTACTGTTCAACTGCACTAATGACTGAAAATTCATCTTGTAGTGCCTTATTGAATAAGGCATTTACTTTGAAAGTTCATCCACAGTCTTTCAGCTTAGATTCAAGCATTTCCCAACTTATAAAATATTTTACCAAATTACAGCCATATCTTCTCATAATTAAAGTGATAATGCATTCATTTGTGGTCTCTTGAAGAGCTCAAAATATTTGAAAATATATAGTATTTCTGTTCATTCTCAAGTTACTGATTTCCCTAAAACAATTAAACTTTTCATCTGGGCTAACTAAAATGGTCATTGTGTTATTTACTTGTAAATTTAAATATATGTGTCCCAGTTAGTTTGATAATTAACATTGGTTTAATGTTAAAGTCTTAAATTTCCTTTCTACAAACTATATGTTCCTTTTAATAAAATTTTTTTTATGATAAGTAATTTCATATTGGAAATGTGAAAGTGGCATCTGGTAAGCCAAGCATAGTCACATCAAGTCAAAAACAGTTCTAGAACCGAATCTCACTTAAAAATAAGTATTTAAAATAAAAATAAAAATAAATCAAAACAGAGTAAGGAATTTCAGTCATTTGTATATTGCTCAAAATTTCAGATGGATATAATAAATAATGCTTAATATTTTCAGTGGAAAGTAATATAACATTTTGTAAGACAATTAACAATTTAACACATTTATATTAAATGTATTGTTTCTATTAAAATATAACTTTTTGTTTTCTATCACGTAAGATCTAAATTCTCATTACTAGGTTTACTATCTCTTGGAAACCCAAACTGCTTAAGTCATTTTTGCACAACGATTTTTCTTATTAAAAAAGAAATAAGTGCTTGCCTAAAAAATTTAGAAAATTATAAGAGAAGAAAATTTACCCATATATTCTGCCACCAGTCTAATACTATTAAAATGCAGGTATGAGACCTAGCATAAGTCTGATAGGTATACATCCTACTAGAATATTTTCTGTTTATAGTGTAAATATTTTAACATTTTTTCTTACCTTGTTTTCTTTTAAAAGATAGTATCTACCAATAATATTTTCCATATTTTAGCAGATTTGTTTAAAATATAACAATGTATGGACATAATTTTATGCTATAGAAATACTTACACTTACTTGCTAAACTTGATCTCTAATTTGTGGGAGACCAAGATATTTCCAAAGTTCTACTCTATGAAAATGTGATACATTGTTGCCTCATGATTAATATAATTTACTCAAGAAAAATGACCAAAAGGGGGATGCTGAACCATAAGTTATCAAAAAATCAAAACCTTTTGTTAAACTTCACTAAATTATTTTACAGAAGAGATTCTGCATTTATTCAAGGAAGGTTACATAATTTCTTGTTTTGCTGCCTTTGTTGAGTATTACTATTATTTTTAAAATCTTTGGCAAATTAGTATGTCAAATATGACATCTGATCTTTGTCTTAATTTGCATTTCTGTGAATATTGAGGATGTTTTACGTACTTATTTTTATGTGTTTGTATATGCATTTACTTTCAAATTAATTTTTTCTTTCCATTAGCTTATTTTCCAATGGTAAATTTATATGATTTGAAATTCATCTGTGTATGTAATAATATTGAAAGTTTCCTTAGTGAATGTTTTTTCAGTGTAGTTTTTCATTATTCTTGTTACTTAAAAAAATTTAAGTGTAAAAGCATGAGTATACTTTATGTGGCCAAATCTGCTGCTATTTTCTTACAACAGTGAGTGTAACAGTGCCTTTATTGTCATACTTGGAAAGGCACCATCTAATCTATCCAAGATATTTAAGTTCTTTACATATTTTCTAGTAAGTTATTTCTTTACAAATATTTAAATCCTCATCTACTTAAACATTTTTTGGTATGAATATGATTGTAACTTTAAAAATGCCCTTATTTCTATGGTATGAATATGATTCTAATTTTTAAAATGTCCTTAATTCTAATATCATATAAAAATCATATTATCCCATCCATTTGGAAGACCACATTGTCTTATAAAAATATTTAAATTACATCTAATTATATACTTTTTAGTGTAGGTTTTTGCTTTATCTATGCCTATGCCATGTATATATTTTCATTCCTATAGCTTCCAGGATATGTTCGTTCTCGATTACCTTCTTCAAAATTTATTTGGTGCTTTTGCAGCTTTTTCCCCCTTCTAGGTACATTTGAAAGTTATTCTAATACATTTCATGAATGTGTTTTTTTATTATCTTAACCAGCATTATAATATATTTATACATTTACTTGAGATAAAGTGATATTGTGACAATGTTGTATCTTCTCAAAGGAGAATATTGATTATACTTCTCTAAACATATTTTACAACTAGAATATTGGGTCTCAGTTACTAAGTAACTTTGGAATACTTTTATATAAAGAAAGGTACATTTTTGACTCATGTATATTATTGAGTATGATTTACTATAATCCTTAATATTGGATTTAGTAAATTTTGTTTCCAAACAGAAACCTGTTAGAAAGCAAAAGATTGTCCCAGTTTTTTGAGAAATATAACTATTTCTGTCTAAGAAAACTAAAGTTTGATTAATAAAATAAATCCAAGGACTTAAACGTTATTGTTAAATAAAGAGTAAATCAATGAACAAATATTATTTAAAATCTCTGTCATGAGGTTTTTCTAATATTAAAAATTTTGATTTTTGCTCTAAGAAAAAGTATGTTAGGAGACCTAAATATGCTTTATTTAAGATGTATTCTCCATATTACTTTCTGATCAGTGATTGAGGAATGATTCTGAGTGTCGCTTTTTTAGTTCGATTGGTATCGGTGATAAGCCTAGTCAATGAGACCTGTACTAATGAAGACGTCATGTTATTTGCTAATCATGAGACTGTCTAGGTGAAAAATGAGCATTCATTCAGTGGAAAGTTGTAATACAAATAATTCACCAATGACTTTATTATTGAATGTTTAAACACAGTCTTTTCATCAGTTCCCATCCATACATGTATAGAAGCATGAAAATGGGTGTGACATATTCTGTATATAGGATTTGCAACTTCTGAACTGTGCATATTTGATTATGAGAATGACTGATGATTTTGTATTTTCCAAAAAAAGTAAATCACTATATCCATGAAACTATATACTTTTCTTGGATTATTTTGAAATGCGTGGTCCTTAAATTTTCCAGACACAGTTTTGCTCTATTCTTTATTCTAACTGAAATTAATTCTTAAACTTAAAAATTGATATTACATAAAAATAAAGTTAGGAGATCCATATGTCATTCTTCTGCAAAGTATTTCTTAAAGTCTTGTACTTGAACATGCATTCACAAGTAGATATAACGAACTTAATCTGAAGTGTTTTAACCAATTCGAAGTTTCCTGTTATATAACTATTTTAAAAGGTTATATAAAACCATTTTGTTGCTATAGATTTTGAATTCACAAATCACTAAGTTCCACTACAGTGAACTTGTATTATCACTTCATAAAACTCATTCAGCTTCATCATTCCAGCAAAGATATGACAAGGCTGTTTATCAGTAGGTAATAAGACAGATAATTTAACTGTACAAGCTCTAATTGGTCTAATTCACTAACTGACCTCTCACCACTTGATTCACTAGTACAATTGAGCTCTGATAAAGCCTTTAATTGTAAATTGCACACAGCTGTGAGCTGCTTCTCACGCTGGCACAAAAACACTATCATCGACTGTTTCATCTCTGCGACCTGCTAATTTAGAGCATATGTAACTGTTTTTAATGCTGAAGGCTTGACATACCACAAACAGCAGATGTTGCAGCTGCCCCTGAGACGCTTTATTTAATTCAATTACGTCTTTTGGAGATATGTAAAAAAGCTAGGCAAGATGAGAGAGGGCAGGAGAATGTTAAAAATGGAGCCCCTGGTTGAGGCCCAGGTGGCTCGATAGGCAAATGATTGGGTGAATGTCTAAATGATCTTTTTAATTGAGTAGACTGACGGCTAATCAGGGTCATGAAGTGTTATCACACTGATGAGCTGAGTGGAGCCCTGGGCTGCTCTGCAATTAATGCTGCTTTTGTGAAAGGAGAAAAAAGAAAGATAATGTATACCATCTGGCAATTGTTTATGATAAAAGCAGCAGTTTGCTGCAAATTCAAGTTAAATGCTATTCATAACATTATTTCTGCTGCTGCTGAAGGCAAGGACACGAATCTCAGGCCTTTGTCTTACTTCTCATTCTGATTCTCAACCAAAATATTCATTTTCTTTCACGTGTGTTATTATTAATTACTTGGCTGCTTGCTAATGTATGGCCTGAATGCTTCCCTGTTTGATATGCCAATAAAAAGCCCAGCGAATACTTTTGGAATCTATTTCAAATAGTTTCATGCCAGTGTATCTGATTACAATAAAACAAAGCAATGGCTAAAGTCACAGCCAAAACTCAGAGAAAAACCGTGAGGTGTTGTTGTTGTTGTTGTTTGTCCTAAAAGATTTGTCTCTTTAGTATCTCTGAGATTAATAAAAAGAGGGGAGGATGAAGTGTTAAAAACAATGAAAAAAAGTCAGTGTAAAGTGATTTTTTTCCTGCCTCTAGGAGATCAGCATTTGCAAACTTTAAAGCATATAAGGATTATTCAAAAACTGTTCATTTTTTTCTCTCTTTATCACTGAAGATATATGCAAAAGGAATCTCATAAAAATTGATATAAGGCTAAAAACTTAAGATAAAATATTGATTGATTTGCTAACTAAACACGAGGGTTATACAGGAGTTTGTCAGACACAACCATACAAAAAATAGGTCGGCTTTTTATCTTGAATCATCAACGAGACCAAAAGCTGTAGCAAGCTCAACTATGGTTTAGAAAAGAAAGAAATGTACCATTTCTTTCAAGCACATAGATATGAGACTTTTGTGTCATTGTCACTTCAAATTATCAAAAACTATAAGAGCATATATATTCAGGAGTATAACGTGAGAAAATAAAATGCAACCTAAGATCAAGGAATTAGCTTGAAAGTGGTAAAGTAAATGTAGAATTTAAGTACATAAATATAGTTTATGCAGCCAGATTCCATCATTTGGAATTTCTTTGGTTGCCTCAGATATAGTTGAAATGAATGCTGGCTTTAACTGTTATCTATTAGTTGGAAGAAAACGTAGTGCCTGACCCAGAATCTACTTTCAGAAAGATAAAGGTATCACCAAGTATAATTTATAAAGCATTTATGAAAGTTTCCTACTACATTCTGGACTCTGTGCTAAGTACTGGGAAAACAATGATAATAAAGACACAGAGATTGCCATTAAGAAAGTAAAAGTCTGGTGGAGGAGAAAGATAAATCAGCAATATTCACTGTAGAGTGCCATGAGGCAAGCAAGGGGCTGTGGGAACTTACAGGTGTAAAAACTGAATCCAGACTTTGAAAAAAGGTAGAGGTGGCTCTTAGGGAAAACTTTCTAGAGAAGATAACACCAAAGGTGGGTGATAAACAGTTGTTAGATTCTGTAGAAGGCTTCACTTTTCTTCAGAATGTGTGAGAAATTGAAAAAAACTGTTACAGAAAAGTTTTCTTATAAAAGAAACATAAAGTGATGTGACAGAAAGGTCTTCCTGAGACAACCCTAGAAAGTCTTAATAAATACTTGCTAAATAAATAATGGATAAATTTATATAAAGTTAATGTACATGTGACATCAGAGAATAATTTATACTCACAGTCCTCATCTGGGGGTGCAGAGACTTGTCTCCCATAAAGATGACAAAGAAGAGCATTAGTGAATATAATCACTCCACCGCACAGAATTACTACAGATATGCAGTAAGATTGTCTGTGTCAATTTTGTCACCTCAAGTAGATTGTGACCTCCATGAAAACAAGAATTATATTTACACTTTTCCATTTCTTCAATTGTTTCTGAAATGACTTCCATAATATTATAGTTGTGGACATGTGATGACTACCTGCACAATATTAGCAAAAAAATTTTGGTGATGGAGGGGCCAACCGTGTGGCTACGTAAAGCTGTCTGTTTTCTTCAAAGGGCAGGTTTGTACTTGATGATGATCATGGAGAGGGAAAGGAAAGGGAGCAAACACAAAAATCATACACCAGTCTCAAAGTTACTTAAGACAAAGTCAGATCTACTGCTGCAGAAGATTTTTAGGAAAAGAATGTGTATCCAGTTAAAAGTAGCAAAGAAACAAACAAAACACACATACCCTACACAGAAAAAAACAGTCATTTTGATTTGAAAGAAGCATTAGACCTACCATGTCATATAAAGGCAAATGAAAGCTGGATAGTTTCCTTTTAGGAAAATCAGGCTGAACAGGCCCTCACTATTAATAAAAGAGTCAGCTAGTGGACATAAGACACTTCTTATATACAACAGGACTGGAAAGGAAAAGAGCAGAAATAAAAGGTTTCAGGGTTAGAAGTCAACCTCTGGTGCTTGGAATTATAAAAGGCAAGTTTATTTCAAATTATCTGAGGGAACATAGTATTAATTTGAATAATATCCATTAATATCAATATCAATCCTTATTATTTGCCAAGGATTGTGCTAAATGCTTTATTTATACTATCTGATTTGATCTTTACAACAGCCTTTAAGATAGATGTATTATCTCTAAATTTCTTTTTTTTTTTAACTTATTTTCAGTTCAGGGGTACATATGCAGGTTTGTTACACAGGTAAACTTATGTCATGGGGGTTTATTGTACAGATAATTTCATCACCAAGGTATTAAGCCTAGTACCCATTTCTTATGCAGAAATAGAGACACAGGAAGGTCCTATAACTTAGGCAGATTTATAAAGTTAGTAAAAGAAGGAGCCAAGATTTAAACCAACTTCTGACTCCAGAAACCGATACTCTTTCATATGCTTTAATGCTTATGTTGGGAAGTGTTTAGACATCTGAGAATCATTCTTGAGCTAAAATCTGTTTTTATTTTCTTTATATAGATGTAAATGAGTATTTCAAAATTATTTTATCGGTGTATTTGGTAATATTCTTTAACTTTTGGCAATACCTGTAGGTTAACCATAAAATATTTATTTATGTAATGCAGAAAATAGACCTTCTCATGCTCTAAAACTTCCAACAAAGGAAACTCAAAAGATTGCCTGAACAAGGAATCCAGTTCCACTGAAGGTTTAGAGAAAGCAGTGGTTTTCTTTCTTTTTCAAAACAATCTATGAATCTAATGGAATAATTGTTACTGTACTGACAAAGCCAAATAATTTTTTAGTCTATGCTATGTTTTCTTTCATGCCATTATGCATTTATTAAATACCTATTATGTAGCAGGTACAGGAAGTAAAGGGAAAGAAATGATTTTTTTTTCCTATTCTCGAGGGGTTTCCAGTATAGTTGAGGAGACAGATATGTAAAGGAATAACGATGATACAAAGGTAACTAATACCGTCTACCTAAATTTGTTTGAAATGTGTTCATGATTCCCACATGAACGGATCTTGCTGCTCCAGCTAAGTTCCTAAGCAGTACTTGAGGAAATGTCAGAGTTGTGTTTCAAGTGAGAATCGAGCAATAAAAGGCACATGCAGAAAGGGGTGGACGCTGGGGAAGAGTCCCAGAAAAGCATCCAAAAGCAAATAAGAGGCCAACCCAAGGAGTCCTGTACGGGAAAAGCACATGAAAACAGATTTCATAAATCTCAAGGTCAGTGAACCAAGTGATAGAGAGGGAAGAAAATGAAAGATAGAATTTACACAACATTTTAATGTTCTAGTTCACTGCAGAGGATTGACAGGGGAGCACAATGCTGAATGTTACAATGGTATGTCACAGTAACAATAGGGACTCTATGGGCAAATCATCTAAATTAGGATCCAGTGACAAGAAGCTCTTCCTACTCTTATATTACCTTCATGGAATTATACATTTTGACTAGAAAGACTGAGAGTCAATAAGTATATTATGTTCAAACACTATAAGTATTTTTGTCTATCTATATATCTTTGTCACTTTTATTGTTAACCTTTGCACAAATGTGAGGCGATTCTTCAAGACTCGTAATTTTACCCACAAAATGCTGTGGGAATCAAGATTCAACTCTGGTAGAATTGTATTAATAACCCAGGAAGTGGGTGATTATTTTTAGGCTATGAGACATACAGAGCCTTTTGGCACTAGGAAAGAAGATGAAAAAAAGAAGCCATACTGGTGTGGACTAAATTTCAAAGGGAAGGTGGGCTTCAAGTTGATCTTTGAAACCTGGGAGCACAGTGGGGAAGAACAAAGGGCTTCGACTTACACTGGCTGTGCTACATGCATGCTGGGTAACCTTGGACTAGTTATCAAATATCTTTTGTCTCAATTTCCTGATCAATAAAACAGAAAAAATAAAATACCTACCTCATAAAGTTGTTTCAAGGATTAAAGTTGCTGAGGCATTAAGGCTGTTAGCATAGTGGCTGGCAAGTGGTTAACACTCAATAAAGGCTAGTGATTGTTTTTATCCTTATAAGGATTAACAGGGGGAAAAAAAGTCTAGTTCAGGTGGCATAAACTAAATGTGCAAAACTATTCATGTAGAATGAGAATATGATCTATACAAGGCAGCAAGGAGATCAGACATTCTAGTGGAGGGACTACATTGAGATTGAAAAGAAAAGAAAGCATATGGAGGCTCAGAACTTTCAGTGGACACATGTGTCTCATCTCTTCCCATAAATTCTTAACCCTCCACGAATGTCCAAATAGACGCTCTCTTTTAGAAGGCCTGTGAGGAAATTTTACAAGATTTCAGGATGCCTCAATCCTTCACTTATTTGAGATATTTTACACAATCAGTGATTTTATGTCACATGATCTAGGCATAGTAAATGAGACTTCACATTTTAGTAGGTTAGGTAGACATTTAAAAACATGAAAGAACATGAGATTGAGGTAATTTCAGATAGTGGTAACTTCCATGAAGGAAACAAAGTGACTAAATCTAGGGTGGTTGGGGAATGAGGAAAAAGTAGGTAAGTTCGCATGGTCAGGGGAAGCGTTTTTGAAGAGGCAAACTTTGAATTTATATCTGAATAGTTGAAAAAGGAAGTAGCTGTGGATTATCTGGGGATGAGCATTGGATTAACAATAAGAGCACAGACTTGGAGAGGAAAATAAATTTGGTCTGTGAAGCAACCTGAAGTCAATATCACGGCTGGAGAAAATGAGTGATTGGGAGTATTGAATGACATGAGATAAAAAGAGATAGGGAGTGATCAGTTTATATGAAATCTATATATACAATGATTATATAATATGTAATTATACAGATGATGTACACATATATATGTAGAGGGAGACAGAGAGAATGAGAAAGAGACAGAGACACACACAGAGAATTTCAAACATTTTAAAAACTAAGAAGAGAAAGAACACATATAACTCCATTTATTGAACTGCCATCACCTGACAGCCAATCTACGAATGCCTCACACAAGTTATTTCATGTATATATCATAATGATACCATGAGGTAGTATTATTGTTATCCTTATTTTACAAATGAGAAAGCTCAGACAGAGAGAGTGTAAGCAAATATTCTAAAGTCACATATTCAATTCCAAATACATTTCTCAAAGTCAGATTTATCTGACTCAACCCATATGCAAATAGTAGTGTATCCTTTTTCTACTAGTTGCAAATATTTTAATTTGTTCCCTTCCGGAAGAGTTTCTAAGCAGCATATATCACCCACTGTTGATGCGGTTGTGATATGACTTTAAGGAACAAAGTGATATCATAGACATGTTTTCTGTTAATTACAACAATATCAACCTCAGAGGTACAATCACTGAGCACACAGGCCTATTAATATGCTGAACACTGCCAGTTACCTAACAGATTTGGCTGACCTGATGTAGCCATGATCCTAAAATATCTTTGATTATGTCTTCTCACAAAGGGAATGAAAGAAACTAGGTTTATCCAATTTAGGTTGATCCATTTTTGTGCAGAATATAACAATTTGGTAATAAATGCATTTTGAGTACTCCTTATGGTAAATAGCAGAAGCAGATTTTAAAAGTCATTGAAAAACTAACCAAAAGCCTAGTTCTCTTATCTTACACTTTTTTTTTTTTTTTTTTTTTTTTGAGACGGAGTTTCTCTCTTATTCCCCAGGCTGGAGTACAATGGTGCAATCTCGGCTCACTGCAACTTCCGCCTCCCAGGTTCAAACGTTTCTTCTGCCTCGGCCTCCCAAGTAGCTGGGATTATAGACTTATGCCAGGTTAATTTTCTATTTTTAGTAGAGACAGGGTTTTTCCATGTTGGTTAGGCTGGTCTTGAACTCCCGACCTCAGGTGATCCACCTGACTCTGCCTCCCAAAGTGCTGGGATTATAGGCGTGAGTGACCGCGCCTGGCCATCTTATACTTTAAACATGATATAAGAGCATTTGTAATCTAAAATTCCAAAACCCAAATGCTCCAATATTTGAAACAGCACTGACATGATGTCCAAAGTAAACATTCATTGAAGCATTTTGGATTTTGGATTTTTGGATTAGACATGTTGAACCAGTAAATATAATGCAAATGTTCCCCCAAAAAATCAAGTATCTGAAATAATTCTGATATCAAGCATTTCTGATAAAAGATATTTAACCTGTATAAACCGCTTAGAAAAGAGAATATTACGTGTGCCAGGAATTAGCTATGAGCATTATAAAGATTATTTCATTTACATCTCCCAACACACTATGAGGACATTTTTAGCTATTACATAAATAATTTATGATTCAGTGAGGTTAACTGATATAGAGTCAAAAATACTGTAGACAGTAAGTCAAGGAGAAATATGTTTCCTTGAGTTTGAATCACATAAGCTTTTCTTTTTACCACTTTATAAAATAAGCTATATTGGGACTAAGATAATAGAGTAGAAGTCTTTCTCATCATTCTTGTTTTTTCTATAAGAACAGAAAAAGAAAAGATTTTATTAAAGCAACAATATGTCATGAGAATTGAAAATGACATCAGGAATAAATGATCAATTTATTGCCTCTCAGCTCCAAATGTATCCTTTTTGCCTACTCTGTGAAAATAAATTGGGGCCCTTTAAATATTTTTCCATTGCCAGCTGGCACAATATTAATTAAGCTTTATCACTAAAGGGAAAAAAGAGTTTTCTTTCTGGCTTTGGTGTGTTCAGTTGCAAGGCCCAACAGAGCTTGGCTTCTCCAACACCAGGCTCTCTTAGGGTAGGGAGATTCTCCATTCTCGGCTCCCACAGCTTCCCCAGTGCCTGGCTCCTGCAGTGCATAGCAGCCAGCAACACCAGCATCCAGAAGTTTCCCTAGTCATCTTCAGAAGGCTTCGTCGCCCAATGCCTCTGGTGAAATACCTTCCTGTGAACACTTCCCAGTATCTGAGAGGGCTGATTTTCAGCAAGTTCTGTGGGCAGGACACTGTTACAACTGCTCTGTCCACCAGTGAGCTACAGCTGTGCCCTCCACCGCAAGGTCTTAATTTCAGCCCTAGAGCAGTGTGGGAGATGCTTCTTCCTAAGGAAAATGTCTTCTTATATCTGCACTTATTATGTTCCTTAGAGTTCTCCTTACTTCTCACTAGGCAATCTCTCAATATTTTGATCCTCTGCACTAGTCAATAATTATTTTTATTAAACTTTCCTTATGGAAATTCCTCTGTGGTTTCTCTGTCCTGATTTGACTTACACTAATACAGAGATCAACGTATTTTTTTTAAATTAGAATGTCAATGTGGCTTTAAATGCCATTCCTAAATAAGTATACACATTATTATGATGTTGTTCTAAGTGTCATATTCATCCTTTCATTTACTCGTCAAATATTTATTGTGCACATTCTAAGTGCTGCAGATAAAATATATTAACTATAATATACTCCTAAACTCAAAGAAGGGTCTGGGTTTACCCCAGAATAACAATTATGTGGTGTGATCAGTGCTACAGAAAAGGCATACAAATTGCTATACAACTCAGTGATACAAGGTTTTCTTTTCTTTCTTTCTTTTTTTTTTTTTGACAGTCTTGGTCTGTCACCCAGGCTGGAGTGCAATGGTGCGATCTCGGCTCATTGCAACCTCTGCCTCCTGGGTTCAAGCGATTCTCCTACCTCAGATTCCTGAGTAGCTGGGATTACAGGTGTGCCCCACCACGCCTGGCTAATTTTTGTATTTTTAGTGGAGGCGAGGTTTCACTATGTTGGTCAGGGTGGTCTCGAACTCCTGACCTCATGATCCATCTGCTTCAGCCTCCCAAAGTGCTGGGATTACAGGCATTAGCCACCATGCCCGGCCAGAAGTCTTACAGCTCACTTATTTAAGCAAATCACCTACAGGACATAGACGGTGGTATGTAGTAGTAGGAAAGCCTTAAAATAGGAGGCAGAATGTCTAGGTCTCAGCTTCTTGTGTGAACTTAGATAAGTCTCATTATCATCTTTGCTTTTTATCAGTCAAGTGGGGATAATGTATGGGCAAAATTAACAATATAGTATTATATTACATAGAAATTACCTGCCACAGCATCTGGCTATGATGCAACAAATATTAAAAACAAACAAATAAACTTACCACTCCCCAATAACATTACAAATTTGTGAGAATCCAACTTTATGGATAACAATATGTTTGAAAATACTTTGTACAGTAAAAGTACTATCTGAAGGGATGACAGAGTTATTCCATATATAATATTAAATAAAATGCTGTTACTTCATTGGAGTTGGCTGGACAAATGTAGGGAACAGATGATAGCAAGAAGACCTGGCAAACACCGCATGATGAGTTGAAGAGTCACTACAGAAAAGAGTTTAGGGACAAAACTTTTTCCAAGGCACACTGAAGTATGCCTTCAAAGACAAGGCAAAGATGTGAGTGGCAAGGAAAAACAGCAGCGGCAGACAGCTCAACCTGGTATTTGGCAATCAATGGTGGGTGACTGTTTGAGAACAAGGGCTCTGAAGAAAACACGAAGCAGAGGCATAAATAGTGCCAGGCTCTGCAAATAACAGCTGCAGCTGCAAACCCATGCACACTGTGTGGAAAAGATTATACGTCACATGCCAGTCTCTCAAATACACGTGCACTGGCTATTATCATCACTAGTTCTAGCCTTCACACACACCAAGGAAACACATATATGCTTCTTATGCTTCTAAATGTCATTATTTTTAGTGTATTAAAAATAATTTCATTAGTATTGAACATTTGGAAGAAAACTTGAAAAATTATTAAACTTTAGTATTTTTTGGAAATCAGGAAATGTGTTTCTTATTTAAATAAATTCATGGTTTAGTCTGGTTTCCCTAAGTTTGATGAGAACATGAGCATTTATTTGTAGAGGATCTAGTAAGATATCAAATATATAAAGCAAATGAAAAAGCCAAAGGTCCTTATTAGCGATTTTTAATTTTATTTTAAACGACATTAAATAAGACCTACTAAATGCAGAAATATGCTTTTAAATAGGATGATTCAATGTTACAAGGATGACTATTCTCAATCTTTAGATTCGTGGCAGATTAAAGATAGCTACGCATTCTCTGACACTCCTTCCACAGACAGGTGAAGACTATGTCCCTCAATTTAAATCCGGGTCAGCTTTATGGCTGCCTTGTCTGATCAGGTATGGTGGAAGTGACACTCAGACAGCTTCTGGGATCAGGTCTTAAGAAACTTGCAGCTTCCACTGCTACTCTCTTGAAATATTCCCTGTGAGTATCCTAGTCTGACATACACCCTAATCTGCCATGTAAGAAATTCAACTCTCTTAAGACACTTATGCTGAAGAAGCCCCATACAGGCACTTTGGTAATGGCTAAATTCAGCCTTTCAGACATCTCCACCAAGACGCCTGACATGAGTGAGGCCATCTTGGATCCTCTGACAGTCCATCCACAGAATACTGCAGGTAACATGTCAAAACCACATGGAGCAGATGTATCATCTAATTCAGTACTGCTTGAATGCCTGGCCCACATAATTGTGAACTTAAAACACAATTAGTGCTTATTTTACACACCTCAGTTTTAGAATAATTTTCTGCGAAGCAATAGATAATTGGGCTCAATGCAATTTCAATAAAATTTTTTGTGGAATTTGTTATGCTGATTATAAAATTTATATTCAGAGTAAAGGATGAAGAATTAAAAAGTGACACTTCTGAATAAGAACCATATAGAGCTAATTTATTTTATGCCATATCAGGATTAAACAGAAGTCTTCAGATAATGTGGTATTGATGCAGATAGATAAATAGAGCATTGAAGCCAAACAAGGAACCCAGAGCAAACTGCCTCTCACTTTCGTTCTCACAGACACACATACACACACACACACCCCACACAGCTACACCCACACCCACAAATATAACAAAGCCCTAATTGTTGATCTGTAGGGATATGTAACAATATATCGTGTGGGACAGTGGTTTTCCATAAAGAAAAGAATGTTGAAAAAGTATTATTTCTTTTTATTGTGGCATAAAAGTAATTTCAGACGCATTAGAAACTTAAACATGAAGTCCAGAATTTTTTTTTGTTTGTTTTTTTCTTTTTGGTACTCTGTCACCAGGCTGGAAGTGCAGTGGCACAATCTCGGCACACTGTAACCTCCACCTCCTGGGGACAAGTGATTCTCTTACCTCAGCCTCCCAAGTAGATGGGATTACAGGTTCCCGCCACCATACCTGGCTAATTTTTTTTTTTTTTTTTTAGTAGAGACAGGGTTTCACCATGCTGGCCAGGCTGGTCTCAAACTCCTGACACCGTGATCCACCCACCTCGCAGAATTTTAAACTATTAAAAATATAACCTTATGTCTCTGTTGATAAAAAGGATATTTTAGCTAGAAAATTTGACATTACAAACATTTATTTACAAGACAAGGGTGAGAAGCAAAACCTTTAAGTAAAAGAAGATATTTGTAACACACATAACCAATAAATGATTAATAAATAGAATATATAAATAATTCCTATATAAGAATTTTAACAACACAAGCAAATAGAAAAATGGGCAAAAGATATGAGCAAATATATACCTAGAAGAGGAAACATTAATTACCCTTAAATTACAAAAAGATATTCAACTCGATTAATCATTAGGAGATGCCATTAAAACTACAATTTGATATTTCAAAACAGATTGCCAAAAAAAGAAGAAAGAAAACAAATTAGCACATATCAAGGAAGATAAAGAACATTTCAAGGGTAAGTATAAACTAAGTAATCACTGTAGAGAATAATTGCTTTACCCATCATCTTTTTTTGGGCGGGGGAGTAGGGGACAGAGTTTCGCTTTTGTTGCCCAGGCTGGAGTGCAGTGGCACAATCTTGGCTCACTGCAACCTCCATCTCGCAGGTTCAAGCGATTCTCCTGCCTCATCCTCCTAAGTAGCCGGGATTACAGGTGTGCTGCCCACCATGCCCAGATAATTTTTTGTATTTAGGAGAGATGGAGTTTCACCATGTTGGTCAGGCCTGCCCCGGCCTGCCAAAGTGCTGGGATTACAGGCGTGAGCCATCACACCGGGCCTACTCATAGTCTTAAATATGTGCATGTGCTTTGACTTAGCCATTCCTCTCTGAGAGAAATCCTTGCATGTATTCACCATAATTCCTGTATAAGAATATCCACAGCAGGGTTAGCAGAGAGTTTTAGCTGTTTCCCATTATCTGTTCTCATCACTTTCTAAAATACTAAAACCCCAGATTATTGGCTGTGCACGTAGTCAACCAGAATAAAGACTACAGGTAGGCATGGTGAAAGACTTAGTTGTATGCAGTGGGATTTGAGCAGGAGTGGTGTGTGTAACTTCTGGTTAGTGTTCTTTAAAGGATGATGTGTGCGGTCTCTTTCCTTCTTTTTTTCTTCCTGATGGCTGGGCTGCCAACATGATGGTTGAAACTGCATCTGCAATTGTGAATATGAAGCTGAAATTTGGATTGGAGGCCTGACATGATGAAACAATATGATAAAGGAAGCCTGGTTCTTGTTAACATGGAGCACAAAATAGGCCCCAAACTGCCTATTTTGTTTTATATGGAGGAGATATAAATTTCTATTTTGTTTAGGCATATTTATTTTCTGTTATTTTCTGTCAAACAGTTTTCTGTCACTTTCAGCATAACTTAACCCTAATTACTATAGCAGACTTATTCTAGTAAGAACAAATAAAAAAACCTAATGGCATTAACTAAACATACTGGCATGGATGAATTTCCAAAAAGCATAATGTTGGATAACAAAACCAAGTCATAGAAGCATATGCATAATTTAATTTGTAGAAAATAAAAAAACAACTAAACAATATAGTGAATACGTACATGCACATGCACTAAAGTGAAAAAATAAAAAAAAAGAGAATGTTTAAAAATATATTTGAGAGAGGAAGAAGAATGAATTTGAGACAACTGTATGAGGAGGCTTCAACTACTGATATTTGAGTTTTTAGGCTGGACAGTGAGTATATTAGCATTTGTCCTATTTTATTCTGTAAGCTGTACATATACTTTATACATACGTTTCTGCACATATATTTATAAGATGATATTTTTAAAAATAAATTTATAATAGAAGCTAAGGATATAGATATAAATATTGACACAATCTCAATGGAATTCAGCTCTGAGAATGAGCAAAGGAACATAGTTGTAACTCTAGGGAGTTACGGCATCAAGGGATGGTATTTCCAATAGCATGAGACATATCATCCACTGGAGAGGAAAGACTGATAAGACAAAACAGGTACAATAGTTTGCAAAGTGTTTCAGGCAATATTTACAAGTTCTCCATCTATACTATGTTGTGTCCCAGAGAATTTAGGTTAAAGGAGCTATGTATACCTAGCAACCATGAAGAAGCAGCAAGTGGGTGTACATGTATCTTTTGGTTCTAGAAAGTACTGGAGACTAAAAGCAATTGGAAAATAATAAACTTCAGGAATATAAATTGAGCCAGATATTGAATGTGACCCAGCTGTCTGCAGACTAAAATTAGCCTATCTGTTTTGTTTGGGTTGGCCAAAATTTACCAATACAGAGTGTAGGAAAAAAAATACATCATTTAGTCCTAACCAGTAAATTCAATGCAATCCAATGATTTAAAAGGTCTCCTATGTAATTTTGTCTTTCCTTGGATTTTTAATGTAAAATTATATTTTTCAAGAGCTCTTCATCCTTCTCTTACATCCCTCTAAATCTGGGTCTCAGTTGGGGGCTGGAAAGGAGGAAGGTAGAATGTATATGATCTTCTGGCACATTGGGTAGCAGTTCTCATCTCGGCAGTGTTGTCTGGCTCTTCTCACCTCCATGACTGAGGACAATTTTAGTCCAGGTGCTGTCTGCTCTGTTGGTATTTGGGGATGAACTCAGTCAAAAAGCATCAACAGTGAACCAGTCACTCTGGTGCTGAATATCTGCCTGGGGTCTGACCATGATTTCTATTTGTCTGGCCTAGGATGTCTTCTCCTGCAGCTAAGGCTATGCCCGCTCCTCTTTTGTAGCCCCCTTTAATATATCTGTATTTTTTGTTTGTTTTTATTTTGGAACACTGTCTTAACCTAGTCTTGGGGCCCTGGCTGTAGGCCAATTGGTTCCCTTTCTTAAGCAGTTAAGTATACATCCCAACTACTTCCCTTGTTGGGCTCTCACACTGTGCGCTGCTAGGTACTTGAGCTAATGATACCATACAACTAGGGAGAGCCCTTATGCTCCAGAGTCCATAAAATGATTCCAATTAGACAATCCACAAGGAGCCTGGAAACCTAGCTAACCTCACCCCATTTTCTACACACAAACTGTCACCTACAGCTCCAGTTTGCTGTTACCCTGTCCTCAAGTGCAAACCTTGTTTGGTGACCTTTCCTGATTTGGAGCTGAAAGTAACAATGGGAGTTCATAGACTGTATGGATGACATTGCCACCATCATAAGTGATGGAACTCAGTGGAATGTGGCTGGTTTCTATCCCTAACTGGGATGCTCCTGCTAAAGGACAGGACCCAAAGGTTCAGCACGATTGCCAAACTTCAGGCAGTCTTCTTAACACTGGATGTCCTGAACAACAAATGGCTCCATCTGCACATTTTTACAAACTCTTGGGCCATTGCCGAAAAGTTGTCCCCTTCAGGATAAAGAATTCTGGAAATAGTTTGCCTCATGGATACCCAAACTATAAATCAAGGTCATACACATTTCTACATATATTAAGGCCATAATAAAAGGCCTCCCAGACACTCCTTATCCCTTTTTGAGTTCCACACACTACTCATCATGATCAAGGAACACACTTCACCTCTTAGAATCCAGTGTTGGGCTCATTCAATGGAACTTTTACCTCTCCAATAGGTTCCAGACAGCTGGTGTAATTTAGAACCTAAGAAGCCCTTCGACAAACCCCTATTTATTTTACAAAATGACCGAGGTACCCCTAAATGCATCTTTATTTTGCCCCAGTTCTTACCCTCTCTTAATTCAAGGTCACTTGACTGACTCATACCTCATACAAAATTTGAAGAAATTTCCCATCATTTCCTATGAACATGTCTTGCCTCCATGTATATAAGTATTCATAATACATGAGGCCATTTAGAAATGTTTTATTAGTCTGTTTTCATGGTACTATAAAGCTACTATGAGAGGCTGGGTAATTTATAAGCAAAAGAGGTTTAATTGACTCATAGTTCTGCATGGCTGAATAGGCCTTAGGAAATTTACAATTATGGCAGAAGGCAAAGGAGAAGCACGTACCTTTTCAAGGCGGCAGGAGAGAGAGAGCACACGCAGGGGAAACTGCCATTCTTAAAATCTTCAGATCTCATGAGAACTCTATCGCAAGAACAGCAGAGGGGAAGCTGCCCCCATGATCTAATCCCATCCCACCAGGTCCCTCCTCTGACATGTGGGGATTACTATTTGAGATTAGGTTTGGGTGGGGACACAGAGCCAAAGCATATCAAATGGATATTTTTTGATATCTCTATGGATATTTTTAACTTTCCCCCATCCCATAAAGGTAGGCCAAATTGGGCATTTACGTCCCTGGTACCCATTCACCACAGATTGTCCAATGGGCCAGGCACTTTTTCATCTAGTGTGTAGGACCCATTTGAGCTTGAATTCCTACCATCCAAGAAAATCTTCCTCAAAATTTGCATTGTAAGAGGGTGGATAACTAATCTAGGTTCTCCCTCCAATCTCCTCTAGGAAACTACAATTAGTTGTCCAGGGCCATTCCTACTTAGTGTGGACTACCAAAAAGGGAGATATAAAACTCCGCTTAGTAAATTAAAAATTACATTTGGAGATAATAAAATTAACACCATATCTCATACTGATGACACCAGAAAACCCGCACTTGGCAATAATAAAAGGTGGAGGAAAATCAACATCAGACAAAGAAGACCTTCCAAATGCAGCTACATAATATTCTGTTGACTCTTGGTCTTGTTACTGTTGGTCTGGGTATGTTCACTGGTTTGCAACCCAGAGACCCGAAACCCTCCAAGTAGGCCATTTTTCAGTCACATGTGGCAAATCCTGAGGCCTGCATTCACTGAGTTGGGCTAATGCAGGCTGGGGACCCCAAAGATCTCAATGGCTGGTGATATGGTTTGGCCGTGTGTCCCCACCCAAATCTCATGTCTAATTGTAATTCCTACCTGTCAAGGGAGGGACCTGGTGGGATGTGATTGAATCACGGGGGCAATTTCCCCCATGCTGTCCTCATGACAGTGAGTGAGTGAGTTCTCACAAGATCTGATGCTTTAAAAGTGGCACTTCCCCTTCATTCGCTCTCTCTTTCCTGCCACCGTGAGAAGACGTGCCTTGCTTTCCCTTTGTCTTCTGCCATGATTGTCAGTTTCCTGAAGCCTCCTCAGTCATGAGGAACTATAAGTCGATTGAACCTCTTTGTTTTATAAATTACCCAGTTTGGGTTAGTTTTTTATAGCAGTGTGAAAATGGACTAATATAGCTTGTCTGTAATCAACTGAACCAACAGCTAAAGCAAAGAGCTCATAGTAATTGGGAAAATTGGAGGGCTTGCCTACAGATGAATGCTGGAACTCTAGTCTCAGCCACAGATATTTTAATTGGTAAACAAACTGGTACCCTATTGACAACATATCAGGCCATATGATTTAAAACCTATCTGCAGCAAAACTCCTCTCATTATCTATATGGGCAAACTGTGGACTGTTAGGAGTCTTTAGATTTGGCAACCCTTAATTAGAGCTTTCATTGTGCAAGTAGTATTCTGATGCTTTAGTCCAATTACGGCAGTATCACTGATGCTGGCATCATCTTTATTTGCTTTGTGCCCACCAAATACCTTGACTATAAAAATATTTGCAAGTTGGGCAGGGTGCAGTGGCTCATGCTTGTAATCCCAGCACTTTGGGAGGTCGAGGCAGGCAGATCACGAGGTCAGGAGATTGAGATCATCCTGGCTAACATGGTGAAACTCCGTCTCTACTAAAAATATAAAAAATTAGCTGGGCGTTGTGGAGTGCGCCTGTAGTCCCAGCTACTCAGGAGGCTGAGGCAGGAGAATCACTTGGACCCGGGAGGCGGAGGTTGCAGTGAGCCGAGATCTCACCACTGCACTCCAGCCATGGTGACACAGTGAGACTCCATCTCAAAATAAATAAATAAATAAATAAATAAATAAATAAATAAATAAATAAAAATAAAAATATTTGCAAGTTAATATCTCATGCCCAGTGTTGTCTTCAAATTCCATGACTAACTCAGCCTCATAAAATACCATAGAGCCACCTAAAAATAACACACATCAACTCAAGTGGGTATCCACTTCCCAGATGACATCACCTCAGCCAAAGACTTTGCTGTTGGAGATGTTTTCATTGCTGCATTGGAAATGGCTTAACTCCAGACACTGAGAATACTATCCTAGCAATGTCCATGGGCTGCCTCTCCTAGGGCACTAGCAAATTAGACATGGGATATTTATTGCTTTTTTCCTTTGATATTAGGGATTCTATTACATTTCCTAAGCTTGCTATTTGCTTGGCCCATGATGCAAGTATACTTCTTGTTTTCTGCAAGACTTATATCACTACCCTCTCATTACTAAAGGAAAACCTTTTATTATTATTATTGTAATTTCTAATTGGGAAACAATAATTGTATATATTTATGAGATACAATGGGATTTTAATATATGTATACAATGTGGAATAGTTAATGCAAGCTAATTAACATACCCAGCACTTTACTTATTTCATTTTTTTTTTTTTTTTTTTTTTGGCTGTGAAACATTTGAAATCTACTCTCTTGGCAATTTTGAAATACACATTTCTATTAACTATGGTCATTATGTTGTGTAAAATATCTCAAAAACTTATTCCTCCTGTCTAACTAAAACTTTGTGCTATTGGAAGAGCGTCTCACCATTCTCCCCTCCCCATCCCCAACTGCAACCCAGAGCCTCTGGTAATCACCATTCTACTCTCAACTTCTGTGAATTTGACTTTTAAAAATTTCACATATCAGTGAGATCATGCAGTATTTATCTTTCGATGCCTGGTTTATTTCACTTAATGTTCCCAAGATTCATCCATGTTGTTGCAAATAACAGAATTTTATTGTTTTTTTTTTTTTTTTTTTTTTAAAGAATGAATAGTATTACATTGATATATACCCAGAAGTGGGATTGCTGGATCATATGGTTGTTATATTTTTAGTTTTTTGAAAAACCTTGATCCATTTTCCATAATGGATCCATAGCCATAAATGGCTATCCTATTTAACATGTCCACCAACAGTGTACAAGTGGTCTCTAAAGGAAAATCTTGTGGAGGTTACTACTATAATTGCCATTCTAAAAATTAATGGAGATTATTGCTTGTTTCAGTAGGTAACTGCTTCATACTGGTGTACCATTTAACTGGACTTCCCACTCCCAGAGCTTTTTACTACTCCCCCCTCTAACGCACCACCACAAGCTCGCACTCTATGTCTCTAACCATGACAATCACTTGGTCACAAACAAATAGTACTCACCTTTAAATACCTTACAGAATTGTAAGTCCATATAATCCAGTAATATAACTGTTGTACCTGTCACCTTCAACTGACCCAATAAGTACATCAAGATATTATTGTCATAAATAATGTAACTAATGCTGTAACATACCTTACAACCTCACCGAAATATTGTTAGAGACTCTAAGCATTTTAAATTTATTTTCTTGACTAATTCCATATAAATGGGACCTTAGATATGGGGCCAGCCTACCAGGAATCCTTAGACTTTTCATTCCTTTCCACTCTCATAACAAAATTATTTCTATATTATTTGGGGTAACTTAAGTCCGACACTCTAAAAGTTTCCTCTACTACTTGGGCCACTCAAATACCCCAAATAATCAAGCTCAAAACTGATGTCAAGCCATCAAGGAGTTAAGTATAATATATTTTGTTTCATTTTGTTTTGTGAAGTGCCATCTTAACCCAGTTTTAAGGCCTGGCTACAAGCTTATCAGCTCCCTATCTTGAGCAGTTGATTAAATACACACCCCAAACACTTCTGTTATGAGGCTCTTGTATTCCGGGCCACTATGCACCTTCCCTAGTGGCCCTGGGACCAGATCCCAGACAAAAGGCATACCTGTTATGTCTCAGAGCCACAAAATTATTCAAATTAGTCAAGCCACAGGAATCCTGGGAAATCTAGGGTTACTACTTACTTGCCATAAGTTAGCTGCCTTCCACAATTCCAATTTGCTGTTACCATGTCCCTGGGTACAACCCTCTATGTGGCAGCATTCTCTAGCTCAACGTTGTAAATAATGAAGACTTCTGACTTTCATCTATCTGAAAGTCAGTATGTTGTGTCTCACCATCAAAACAATCCTTAAATCTTATACAACACTCTTTTGGCTATCTCTTCAGCCAGATTTAGCTTCATCTGGGTTCTGTGCAAGCCCACCAGGACTAAGGATGCCCCAGAAAACTACAAAAAGTCTCCTTCTGACACCCCTACTACTTGCTAGGTTTTCTAAGAAGCGATGCCTCAGGCTGATTGCCTAAAAGATGATCAAACATGAGAGAGCAAGACCTTCTTGGCTTTCATGTACCTGGATGGTTCTAAACACTTCTCAGTTTCTGTCTGACCTCAACTCCAGGTTTATAAAGTGGATGGGGAGCAGAGTAGGAGGCAGAGATGGAAGGTAGGAAGAATAACCAAGAAACTCCAAACTCCTGGCAGCTGTTTTTCTCTTTCCCCGATGTCTGTTTTTCTCCCTTGTCTACCTTGCTCTTCTTACTATATCCCCCAAAGTGGAAGGCTTTTATTTTGTTCTCAATTAATTTTGGTATTGAACACAAAAATTTGTATTTAGGAGTCACGGGAGTGTGATATAGCAGCTATTTCAAGAGATCTCTTTGAAGTTTGACCTGGTCAAAGAGGTCAACTTGAAGTAAGCACTGTGTTAATGGCATACTTTTAGGATATCTTTTGGGCACTCCCATGATTTCATGAGTACCTCTGTTACACTGAAGAGTCCTGAATGTATTAAAATATCAGCCTGCATGTGTATTATTTTTTCCAGTACAGAAGAATAACTAATTTTTGCTTTGATCAAAAAATTATATTTTTATGTTCTAAACATCATCATGTTTGGCTGACCAGATAGCTTTTGAAAAATCTCATATACTGTATTGGGCAAAGTAGGCAAATAAGACAAAATAACAGGGTTACCAATTGGGTAGTAAATACTTCAGATGGATAATGTTCATATAAAATTTGTTTGATTGACTTGAAGTTCAGCTCCTTTTATTTTCTTTAGAGGATGTGCTAAGCAGTGGAAAAACAAAATCAAACTATCTAGTACACCCTCAATATATTGGATTGTGGTAGTTAATAACACACAATAATCCTTTACAATTAGATCTCTTTGCAGTTTAAAGTAGTTTTACACATATTTTTAATTAATTATTTCAATAGACAAAATTGCATATATTTATGCTATATGACATGATGTTTTATATATAATTTTAATAACATATATTCATGTAATGTGCTATGAATTATCATAACATATGATCATAAAACCTGTCCAATAAGATAGACAATGTTTGCATTATTATTGATACTTGACCAAAGAGGCTCAGTAAATTGAAGTGATTTATACAAGAATGAGAAATCAATATACATAAAATGTATTTTTAAGTAATTGGAAGCTTATTGCTCTTTCTGCTGAAAAATGAAAAACAGGTTTATTAAAGGATTAGCAAATCATAACAAGCGTTAGCACTGAGTTCTCAAAGATATCCATTCAAGAATTTGGATTTTGGTGCTATAATTAATCTCCTGTATCCTCCATTCCAAATATTAAACACATCATGAACTTAGTTTAAAACTTGAAAACATATTACTGGATAATTCTTTATAGATTCCTGGAAGTGACTTGAATTTGTCCACTTATGTATATAAAATATGTCATAGTGAAAATAACCACCTAAGAAATCATGTTTATCTTCAAAATCTATGATTGCACTACAGGTTCACATGACAATCTAAATCTCCTGTAACTCATGCAGGATTATGTTGAAATGCATTTCTAGAGAAAACATTTATATAAACATATGCTTTTTATAAATTTGCAAAGAAAAAAATTGTATGGCACTTAAGATTAATATTAAAAATTTTAGCTTTAAATATTTTTTAATTCTGTATGCAAATGAAAATATAAAATTAGAGAATAGAACAAATTAATCTGCAGCATCTCAGTGAAAGGATCCTTGCTTGTAACTCGAATTTATTGGTCTTTTATAAATTGGGTAGTGATTAAATTATAAGCTTCTCCATGAACAGAGAATTATTTCTAATCAAAGAATTTGCAAATATTTGTAACCAGCAGCTCTGATTGGAAAATAAGGTCGTGAGTTTCAGAGTGCACTCTGTAAAATTCTGATTAAATTGAGAACAAAAACCTTGTAGTGCAGAGTAGTCTTGCAGAGCTTGTAGTTATGTGTTTTGGTTTGGATTCTTTTTAGTCTGCCTTGGATGTGGCTGTAATTTCAAGGAAGGAATACTTACTATCTATAAGTTACTGTGAATACTGCTGTTTAGAAAAATATATGAGAAGGGAAGATCTTCTTGTCAAATTATTTTGTGTCCTTGAATATAGAATGATTTTTAGCAAAATTTGTCAAGGGTACTTCATATACTTCATATCTGAATTATATTGCTTTAGGTTACTAAAAAGAATAACACCAATTTGCTGCCTTTGGTGTACAGAGCACATCAACAAATTTTTTTTTTCCAGATACTTTCAAGGTAAACAATAAGATAGTATGAGCAGTCTTTAAAATTTTCATTTTCGTAAAAGAATAAACTAAGATTAAGATGAGATTCAGATGTGCCAAAGGCCACAAGCCTCATTTGTGATGGAACCAGAAATACACATTTTACAAACTCCAATTTGACTTATCTTGTCTGCTCTTCCATGTTGCCCTACCTAACCATCTTTGGCATTATTAATTTTAAGAATACATTTTTTAAAACACAGAGGAAAATTTAAGTAGTAATGTACAAAAGACAATTCAATTTAAAGAAACCTCTGCTTAGGACAGTTTTTTAAAAAACTATAACTATATAAAAATATCCAGTAATGACACCTTTTGGAAATATAGAAAACATTAATTCTATGTTATATAATTATAGAGATATAGGTAAAGACTAAAAGAGGAAGAGAGTGAAGGGATACAGAGATGATAGGATATGCACCAAAATTTTAAGACTATGGGTGATTTTATATATGGGTGTGTGTCTGTGTATACAAAATGGGTGATTTTTACTTTCTGATTTTTTTCTATAATACAAAAATTTAATTTAATAAGAATTTTTTTTAATCTTCAAAATAAAAAAATTTTATTTCATTTTAAATAAACACAAACAGCCTTTCTGCCTAGGTACATAATATGTGTATGTGTGCATACACACATGCATATATAATGTTATGCTCAATATTTTAAAATGTGAGTAAATATTGTATCAAATACGTACACACATGTTTTTGCTCAATATATCTGTACAAAATGTGAGTAAGTATTTAAAATCCTTCATTTACACTTCTCCAAAATTGAATTATAAAATAGTGATAGAACTCACAGAGGTCTACAGAGGTAAAGTGATTCATTCGGAGTCTCATTGTTCTACCAATATCAGAATTGGAAACAAGATCTTTCAATCTCCACCCAGTGCTCTTTCTCTGCTCTGTTAACTTCTTATTTTCAAATACCACTGAAAATTGTTATTAGGTTTATTTTTATTCTCTATGTCTTTAATTTTGTATGGCTTTCAAAGTGTGCAAACAGAATTTATATACTTATTTTATATAATAAGGTTGAGAGAGGGAGACCACACAATCGTCTCAATTTTAGAGTAAGATATGTTGGTTAGGCACATTAATGTCAGTGGCAGAATGAGTAAGAGTCCTTTCAGAAAAGAAATGAAGGCTCTTTTAGTTATAACAATGACCTTGGAGATAATTTTTATAATACCCTTCCTCTCCACATCTGAGTATGAGCTACCTGGGAAAAATAAGGAAAACACATAATGTGGATAAGAGGAAAGGTGAGGCCTTGGGAGATGCGATTTACATCTGGAGGCAACGGAATTTCCCAATACTATAACCCAGAACTGGAAAGACTTGTCTACTCTGGCCTAACATGGGCTCTCCAGCATGATGACATGGAAAAGCAGAGTAGAATATGTGCTCTCTCTGCAAAAAGGAGAGAAAGAAAAGGCTAGGCTGATATCCCTGTTTCTCCTTCCAAACTAGCCAATCACTTTAAGTCACTGATCCTTCCCTGGAAAGATGGAAGTGAGGAGACGTGAGGATGACCTGGAAGATTAAGCAAGGAGAATTTAAATGACATCGAGGGAACTATTAAAAGAGAAAAAGTGTTCTCTGCCCTCACCCAACCCAGAAACACACACTAATGTATTCTTATTTGTGGACTTTGTATGATTGGAATGAACTATGATTTATCTGCTTAGCTGCTCATGGTCCTAACATTATTATCCCATATGTACATACACATACATTCTATGACAAATAAGGTCTTTGAAAGTATATATTTCATTAGTTGTCCCCTACTATGTCAGTTTCCTCTCAAAGAGAGAAATTAGGCTTAATTTTAACCCAGGCAGTTCCTAATTAGGGAGACAAAATTTGCTGAAACAATACGCTGAGTACAAAGTTAAAAACAATCTCATTCATTTACTATCTTTTCATTTGTTATTCTTTATCTGGCTTTAGTTCTTTTTAATACTTTAGGATAGACAGTGTTGTTGGTAAAAATATTCTATTATTAAACGAGAATAAGCATGGATATGTCCTCCTCAGGTAAATTTTGAAAAACCTGGAGTTTTCTCAGACCATCAACGGAAATACCAGGATGTGATGAAAAATACCTTGAAACAGCTTATCGTTGTAATGTAGATCTTGTAAAATTTCAGCGAAATAGAAATAAAAAAGTGATTTTCATTCACATATAGTATTTCTTATGTAGTGAGTAAGATGGCCACGTAGTAATTTTAGAACTTAGGTTGGGGCATTTAGAAAATCTACACAGCCTATAAAGGTTTTCAAGAAGAAGAAAATAAAGGTTGAATAGGCTTTCAGACAGAGTCAAGAGAAATGACACTGTTCTTGGACTGTAATCCACCATTACTTTAACAGAACTAGAGAAAACGAAGACCTAGAATGTACAAGAAAGAGTGTTGTCTATGTGGAACCAGACGAGTGCAATTGAAGTGGAAACAGAGGCCCACGTTGAGTAGGAAGGCACTGCTGGAAAATCGCAAGGTTTTTGAGAGTCTGTAGAGTGTCAGAAGAGAAGGAGCTTGGCACTTATTACTATTTCTGAAGTTATGTGTTGATTTAGTAATGAATACCTGGTTGCATATCTATGCCCATATTCATTTCCACAACTGTGTCTACGTCTGCATCCACAGCAATTTATCTGTATATCTATACTTGTGCACATATCTGCTATATTTCCTAATTGAATGTTAAACGTTTTTGTACATTCATCTTAAATAGCATTATAAGAATTTTTTTATCAGCTACAAGGTTACCACGTCCATGAAGCATTTTTAAAATTTGCATAATATTCTGCATCTGAATGAGGCAAATTATTACCTCCAATGGCATAGATTTCCCTTTTTCAGCAGAACATATGGATTTATGTAACTCTCTAGTTGTTCTTACAGTTCAGGCTATTAATATTTTCTTGAAGATTTTTACTGAGGACAATATTAAAATCACCTGGTTCAATTCATTATATATGTATTAACAATTTTAATTTGGTCCTAAACATATCTTTGCAATTTACCTCAATATGAAGCACCATTAATTTTTTTTAAAAATACTTGTCAGGTCACATATGAAACACACTGGCAGAGTTTAAGAGGTGCTATTGTAATTGCAAACACATTGCATGATTAGTCAACATAGTGAGTCTTGCACCCTAAGGCACAGATGTCTTCTGGCTGGACCTCCTGGGCAGTTGGCATTCTGACCATTTCTACAGCTTACTATTAACAAGAAACCCTATTGTGGAGTTGTATATGCTTCATTATTTTATGTGAGACAACTGTAGAAACCATGTTCAAATTTTATGTTCTTCAACTTTTTTTAACAGAGGAAAGCATCACTTTCTCGTATAAATACACTTTTGGAGTTAAATGTGAAAATAAAAAAGGAATAAACTAAAAAGTTAATGGCATAGGACTCAGTAGTAATGTAAACTCAGGTATTTCTAGAGCTCAATTTTGTGTGGTGTAGAAGATTTTTTTAAGTAAAAACTAAACTATGTTAATTGACACAGGTGGAAAGTACAATGCAGAAGGCATTTTGATGTTTGGAAAACTATTATGGTTTTTCAGGTACTTCTGACTCATCTGTTAGCTGGAACTTTGAATCTGTCATTGCAATCTGGATATTTAAAAGGCATTTTTGAGGATTAAAGAAAAAACCTGTAACTGATAGATCAAGAGCATGGAATTTTCATTATTATATTGGATTGTGGTAGTTAATAACACATAATAATCCTTTACAATTAGATCTCTTTGCAGTTTAAAGTAGTTTTACACATATTTTTAATTAATTATTTTAATAGACAAAATTGCATATATTTATGCTATATGACATGATGCTTTATATATAATTTTAATAACATATATTCATGTAACTTTCTATGAATTATCATAACATATGATCATAAGACCTGTCCAACAAGATAGACAATGTTGCATTATTATTGATACTTGACCAAAGAGGCTCAGTAAATTGAAGTGATTTATACAAGAATGATAAATCAATAATTGACAGAATTGATACCATAATGTGAAGCTTATGTCTCCAATATTCTTTTCATTAATATACTCTTGAATTATTAACTATTTAATTGACTCTTATTTACCACTCATTTATTGAGTATTCAGAATGTAAAATGCATTTCTTGTAGAGGCACAAACACAAAACATGATTCTTATCTTCAAAGAAATCATAGTTTATTTAGTGACATGGATGTTTAAAAGAATATTATTTAGAACGATTGATGTGAAAACAGAGAAAAATATGACAATAAAAGTGATGGCTTAAGGAGAACATAATGAACTCTGTAAGACTGAAATAAATAATTTTTTTTTAGAATAAAGATAAGTGAACGTGGTGTTGAAGAATATATAGGTGTTTCCTTGTAATGTAAGGCAGAAAGGACTTTCCATTTATACAAGAATCAACGTGGGCTCATGAAGCAACCTGGGATTTACAAAACTGTCAGTAACTCTATGGCTAGTTGGACAAATAGGATGAGACTGAATCATGAAGGGCCTTCTCCTTTCAGAAATTATTTAGAGTAATATGCTCAGAACACTTCAGAACCAGAGGAGATTACTGAGATTACCGAGTCCAATTCCTTTATCTTACCGATGAGAAAATTTAAACTCTTAGAAAAACTAAACAGTCTAAGATGCAACTGGTTAGAAGGAGGCAAAAGTGACCCACTGAGCAAGAACTGGCTCACTCTAGTCTGAGAATCAGGCCATTTTGGATCACATCTGTAGGCATATTTATAAAAAGACGAGGAAAAATTACATGAAGATGATACGTGTGAAATATATTTTTTCAATCTACTGATTTTGAATGCTTGACCCAGGGAAATAAAAATGCTATTCTGCCTCTGGCTTAGTGGATTCTACTACACAGAGGACCAATGTATTAACATTTTTTTTTGTATTTTCATTAAAGAGATTGGATAGCAACTATTTAAAAGAATACACTTCACCCCACATCTAGAAAAGGTTCAAAAATTAATTCATGACTTAAAACCATTCAATTTCTAATCATCTTCTAACACCTTGGAGGGCAAATCAGTTGTTGGAAATTCTCAAGATGCCATTATTATCATTGTGCTGAATTATTAAATACTTGTATCAAAGCACTAGATTAAATTGCTTTGGTCTTATGTAAAAATCCTCTGATCTTTGGCAATCATTACTTATTTATAGCTTCCATAATTTTCCCCTTTTGCAAAAACAAAACAAAAAAAGGATTGCTAACTATAGCTACAAGGCACTATTTTACTTTTACAGTAAAAACTGTCTCTAACATGAAAAAAGTTAAGACAAAAACTATAGTCTCTAAAATTTAGAAACAAGATTTTCTATGTGAAAAGCAGATTATCTAAACAGTTTCTTTCCCTGAGAGAGATATTCATAATATTTATTGTAAAATATAAATATTAGGTTTCTTGCTTCATGTGAACTATTAATAGGTATGGTAAATATAATTCTTCTAAAACAGAACTAGGATAATAGCAACAGTTAATGTTTACATTTATTGAAGGACATGTGAAGATTACTTTAAAAAGTTAGAAAATTAAATAAAAATTTCCCATATGACAGGAAAAGAATATTCAACATGTGATGTTGTGCTGAAATTGGCTGCACTTTCACATTGTGGCTTTAAACAGAACATGTCTATGCTAAATCTGGATGTTTTTCTAAAACCTGGGATTGGGTAAGCTTGTACAAGAAAAATTGTGCTAAATATTCTGGTTTACATGTTGATCTGTAGCAACAAATTTGTCTTTAGCTGAGAACTATCATCTACTATTATCCTGGCAGCCTTAAGCAACACCTTAGATAAATAATAATGAGGGTGTTTTGTTTGTATGTTTTGTTTTTGAATGTGTAATTTTTCATTGTTGCTAAAGACTAGCAGGAAGTCTTTATAAGATTAGAATTAAAAAATTAAATGATAATATAAATTACAGTTACAGTTTGGTATCTTTTACCTAAATGGAAAACCAAATGTCTTGGGATACCATTAGTTCCAGAAACTAAAACACTTTCGATATCTGATTATTTCTGTAATATCTGTGATTTTTGGCCAGTAGGACGCTATTAACAATAATGCATTTTTTTATTAATAATTGACTAAGATTAAATTGACATTGAAATGACTGAAGAAATTTTGTTGTTTTCAATAGGGATAATTAACAAAAATAAGCATTAAACTAAGAATAAAAGGTCTAAAAGCATTCAGAGTGGTGTGCAATGAGCGTCATGCTGTAGTATTCTCTATTCTCTCCTTCCTCCTTCCCTGGATAGGAGACACATAGCATGGGAGGAAAAGCATCTGGGTAGAAAGAACTCAATTTAAGTCCAACTTTGTGCTAAATTAGTAAGTTGAAATTCAGGTAAGTCAAGACTGAACTAAGTGTATTTCTTTTTCTGTAACTAGGAAAATAACGCAACTTAGAATAGCTAATACGCCATAAAGTAGATACTGTTATTATGCCCATTATAAGAGGCATAGATTAAATGTTGACACACAGTTTCAAATCAAGTCATAACAGGTGTTCTTAAAGGCTATGAACTACTGACTCAGCTGAGCCGTTAACTTTCACTTGATGGTTGCTTATACATTTTAGGGACTTTGTGAATCACAAAGGTCTTAGTGAATTAAAAAGCACCTTCCAAATGTATCACAGAGTATTTTATTATTTCTCCAAGTGATAAGATCATTTTGTTCCTAAAAATCTATACTTTTCTTGGGAAATTTGAGTAAAGTATCTGGTCTAGTTAATCTAGTGTGTCAGTGTCATTTCCTAGTTTTGATATACATGACCATAAAATTAGGAGAAGTTGGATGAAGAGTACATTGAACCTCTCTCAGCTATTTTTATATCTTGTAAGTTTATAAATATTTAAACATAAAAATGTCTAAGAATGGATGTTTTCTACAGTGTCTCTATGGAAAGTGCACAAGATGTTCCATTAAGATATAAAAAATTAAAACCTCTATTTCTATTATTTTGAGGTATGTTCCTTTTACACTCATTTTGTTGAGAGTTTTTATCATGAAGGTATATTGAATTTTATCAGTTTTTTTAGCACCTATTGAAATGGTCATGTGGTTGTTCTTCATTATGTTAATGTGATGTATCTGGATTATTGATTTGCATATGTGGAGCCATCCTTGCATCCCTAGGATGAATCCCACTGATCATGGTGAATGATCTTTTTAATATGCTGGTGAATTTGGCTTGCTAGTATTTTGTTGAGGATCATTTCATCTATGTTTTATTGGCCTGTAGTTTTCTTTTTGTTGTGTCTTTGTTTTTGGTATCAGGGCAATACTAGCCTCATAGAATGTGTGGAAGTATCCGTTCCTTTTCAATGTTTTGGAATAGTTTGAGTAGGATTGGTGTTAGTTCTTCTTTAAATGTTTGGTAGAATAGAGGAGTAAAGTCATCAGGCCCTGGGCTTTTCTCTGATGGGAGACTTTTTATTATTGCTTCTATCTCATTACTCATTGTTGGTTTGTTCGGGTTTTCTATTTATTTATGGTACAATCTTGGTAGATGTCCAGGAACTTATTTATTTCTTCCAGGGTATCCAATTTGTTGTTGTATAGTTGTTCATAATATTTTCTAATGATCCTTTGTATTTCGTGATAATAGTTGTGATGTCTTCTTTGCCATCTCTGATTTTATTTATTTGAATTATCTCCCTTTTATTTAGTCTAGCTAAAGATAAGCCAATTTTTTATGTTTTTGAAACACTAACTTTTTGTTTTCTTATTTTTATATCTTATTTTCAAGTATTTCTGCTCTAAGCTTTATCATTTTTTCTACTAATTTTGAGTTTGGTTTGTTCTTGCTTTTCTAGTTTTTTAAGGTGCATGCTTATGGGTTATATTGTTTCTTTGAAGTCTTTCCACTTTTCTGATGTAGGTGTTTATTGTTACAAACTTTCTCCTTAGTACTGTTTTTGCTATATCCCATAGGTTTTGATATGTTGTAGCCATAAATTACAAACCCACAGCCTACATCATACTAAACAGGGAAAAGCTGAAAGCATTTTCTGTAAGAACTGGAACAAAAAACGGATGCCCACTTTCACCACTTTTATTCTGCATAGTACTAGAAGTCTTAACCAGGTAAATCAGGCAAGAAAAGGAAATAAAGGGCATTGAAATTGTAATGAAATAAGTCAAACTGTCCTATTTGCAGACAACATGATCTTACACCTGAAAAAATCTAAAGATTCTAAGGTAGAAGCTGGGACTTGACTCCAGAGGTGGGACATAAACTCTGGACCAGATTGAAGACTAGCTGAAGCAGGGAAGGGGTAAAAGCACCTCTCTATAAGACACAGCCACCAGTGCCATGTCAGTTCAGCATTGCCATAGCAACATCTGAGAAGTTACTGTCTCTTCCCATAGCAATGACCCAGAAGTACTACCCTTTTTCTAGAAAATTCTGAATAGCCTACCCCTTGATTTGTATGTACTTAAAATTGGGTATAAATATGACTACAGAACTGCATCTGAGCTGCTGCTTGGGGCACACTGCCTATGAGGTAGCCCTGTTCTGCAAGGAGCAGTAACTTTGCCGCTGCTGTAAACTGCTACTTCAATAAAAGTTGCTGTCTGACATCACTAGCTAATCTTTGAATTCTTCTCTAGGTACAGCCAAGAACCATCCCAGGCTAAGCCCCAATTTAGGGGCTTGCCTACCCTGTATCAAAAGCACATGCAACAAAAACAAATATTGGCAAACGGGATTACATCAAATTAGAAAGCTTCTGCACAGAAAAGAAAACCATCAACAAAGTAAAGAGACAATTTACAGAATGGAAGAAAATATTTTCAAACTATTCATCTGACGACAAGGGATTAATAACCCAGAATACATGAAAAACTCAAACAACTCAATAGTCAAAAAAAAAATCTGATTTTAAAATGGGCAAAAGATCTAAATAGACATTTCTCCAAAGACGACAAACAAATGGCCAGCAGGTATATGAAAAAATGCTCAACATCACTAATCATCAGGGAAATGCAAATCAAAACCACAATGAGATATCTCACAACAGCTAAAATGGTTATTAAAAAGACAGAAAATAACAGATGATAGCTAGGATGGAGAGAAAGGAGAACAGTTGTACACTGCTGATGAAGTGTATAGATTAGTATATCTACTACAAAAAACACCATGGAGATTCCTCAAAAAACTAAACCTAGAACTAACATATAATTCTGCAATCCCATATTTATTGCAGCACTACTCACAATACCCAAGATATAGAATCAGCCTAAGTGTCCATCAGCGGATGAATGGATAAGGGAAATGTGGTATTTGTACACAAGGAAATATTACTCAGAAATAAAAGAGAATAAAATCTTGTCATTTGCAGCAACATATATGAAACTGGAGGACACTATGTTAAGTAAAATAAGCCAGGCACAGAAAGATAAATATCACATTTTCTTACTCATACGTGGGAGCTAAAAGAAATTGAGCTCATGGAGGTAGAGAGTAGAATGATGGTTACCAGAGGCTAGAAAGTGGGGGTGGGGTGAAGAATGAAGAGATTGGTGAATGGGCACAAAAATATAGCTGGAGAGAAGGTGTAAGTTTTAGTGTTCAATAGTACAATAGCATGACTACAGTTAACAATAACTTATAATGTATTTCAAAATAGCTAGAAGAGAAGATTTAGAATGATTCCAACAAAAAGAAATAAAAAATGTTTGAGGTGGATATTCCAGGCATCCTTATTTGATCATTGCATGTTATACGCACGTTCCAAAAAACACATAGATGTGCACAACCATTACATATCAATAAAAAATAAATTTTAAAATCCCTCTGGCATTTTTCATCCTTTCAAAGTTTCTATTTTTATGTTGTTTTATAATGTATGTAATGTATTAGAATACACATATATTTGAAAGTATATACATATTGAGGATTCTGGATTAAAATTATTTTTTACCATTATAGATATGCTGTGAAAACTTTAGAGACTTCTGGTTTAAAGTTATGGTGGTACCCTAGAACTTAAAGTATAATAATGAAAAATAAATAAATAAATAAAGTTATGATGGAAAGAGAATATACTTTAGAGTCAAATTTGGAATATAATTTGTGTTATAATCCAGGCCCTTTCACTGATTAAATGATGCAAGACAGATTACTTAATTTCTATAAGTCTCAGTTTCCTCATTTGAAGAAAAAAAAAAAAAAAAAAAAAAGATGGGCCGGGCGTGGTGGCTCACGCCTGTAAACCCAGCAGTTTGGGAGACCGAAGCTGGCAGATGACCTGAGGTCAGGAGTTCGAGACCAGCCTGGCCGACATGGCAAAACCCCGTCTCTACTAAAATTACAAAAAAAAATTAGCCAGGCTTAGTGGCTTGTGCCCATAATCCCAGCTACTCAGGAAACTGAGGCACAAGAATTGTTTGAACCTGGGAGACAGCAGTTGCAGTGAACTGAGATCGCACGACTGCACTCTAGCCTGGGTGACAGAGTGAGACTCTGTCTCAAAAAAAAAATAAATAAATAAATAAAAATAAAAAAAAATGATGGTAACAGTACCAGTTACTGTGACATTTATGTGAGAACATTTGTGTTTTGTGCTTAACATATTTTAAGACTCCAGTAAATGTTTGTTTTTCTCCCCGTTTGAGAAAACTGTGACTTCTACGTATTTATTTTCATTAATTCTCCTGTATTAGAAGTATTTGGAGAAGCTGGAGGTTATTAGAGAGAAGCAGGTCTACACAACTACTTACAAATTGATCAAAATTGCCCAAATCATGAAATTCCTGCTTTGGGAAAAATCATGGTTTTCAGCTTGAGTTGCAATTCATTTCAGTAGCATGGAGGTAGTAATTTCTTCCTAAGGGAAGCCAAATATATTAAGAAAAAGCAAAAGTTTTGCCAAGTTTTCCAAAGTATGTTTTTAATAGTTTCCCAATATTAATGTCTTATTTCAGAGTGTCTGAAGCTGATTGGGTAGCATGTCAAATTCTAAAAGAGCTGAGCTTTGTTATATAACCTGATATTTGTATAAACACTCATGTATTGGCTTTAAGGACTGAAAGATTGCTCTTCCATTCTAATGCACACAAACTATTCATTGCAATATGTTCAAAATTTTGAATTCAATATTTTCACTTCTGATATTTACCCAAGTAACTGACAATGTCTTAGTTGCGTTTATAGACTTAGATACCAAATACTTTTTGATAAAAAATTTTCAATCAATGGTACAGCTTTGGTGGAGAGAAAGATTGGCTTAATGCTGGTGTCCTCACCAAAAATTTTATTTGAGACCTTGCATTTTCCAGCAATCTCAGTGTTATGTTGGAACCCTATGAGTACTTCTGGCCAATGAGGAGTGAACAGAAGGGATAGGTGTCACTACTGGACAGAGTTAACAAAGAGTTACTATGCTTCCTTCACCCTTCTGCTGCTGTAGTGTCTCTAGAGAACATGGGTTTCAAATGTCATGGCTACAGGCTGAAGGAGAATCAATTGACCACATTAGACGTCATCTCAAATGAGAAGTTGAGCCTCTGAGATTTCAGAATTTGATTATTGTGGCAGCTAGCTACCCTGATTTAAACAGTGGTTTGGCTGTTAAAAAATTTATATATATATATTAACTTTTATATGTGTAAATATATATTGTTTAATATATAAATAAAAAATAATAAAAAAATTTATGTAATGAGTAATAGATTTAATATATATTAAAATCATATATAAATATGTTTTAAAATATATATAAATTAAAAATAATTTACATAAATTTTAAAAACATAATTATTATATGATTATATGTAATTAAGTTTCTAATTATAGATATAATATATAATTTGTATATTATATATTTATAATTTTTTTAAATAAAATAATATAATTTATATGTAAAAT
The DNA here is from genome assembly GCF_003255815.1 of Theropithecus gelada. NCBI lineage: Eukaryota > Metazoa > Chordata > Mammalia > Primates > Cercopithecidae > Theropithecus > Theropithecus gelada. The sequence continues at coordinate 99,385,500 of NC_037670.1, forward strand.
ATAACATATTTATATATTAAGTTATATATTAATTACCTGTTATATATGTTTATACAAGCTTATATACACACACACACTCTTACAATGACTTTTATTTTAGGTTCAGGGGTACATGTGCAGGTTTGCCATATGCAGAAGGTTGAAACTGGACCCCTTCCTTACACTATATACAAAAAATCAACTCAGGATGGTAAAATTTATGTTTTTGAGAAGCTAGCAAATTGTATAAACCATCTAAAGACTAATTTTAGTATCATTCAGAGATTGTAGTTAATTGTATGTTAAATCACACTTTTATCAAAACACAAGTAATATATGAGTTAAAAATATAATGAAGGCTGAATTATTTTTAAAATTTATTCTCAACTATCAGTAAAGATGCTTTCATTCAAAAGTGACCTCCACATACAGCTCCTTTCATGCTCAGATACCTTCTAAAGTTCTCTAGAATGCCCAAACTGAGCATAAATTATCACAGCAAAAAGGAACTCTGTCTATACTAGTTCTTTTCGACTTAAGATGAATTGTCTTCTCCAACTAAATGTAGACCTAAGTGTACTCTATGATGAGCTTTGTTCCTTGAATAATCAGTAAATGAAGAAGGTTATCTTCAATTGCACATAAGATGCTATTAGCAATTTTCTAATGTGAGTATCAAAGCTGTGTGGAATAATTCTTGCTATTTAAAAACAAAATGTTTCCAAAAGGTGTAGTATTAGTAGCTGTACTTGAAGATAAAAAAGGTAATCATTTACTTCATTGTGAACAAATGTTGCTTCTAGGTGAAAACAGCAAAATCTACCCCAGAAAGTAAAAGTTTTAAGCTTAAAGACACGAGAGAAAATTCCTTTGTCACCTAAGCAAAAAGTTTCTCTGTAGAAACATGTAGCATGTCATTGGAGCTTTTAAACCTGAGACCTATGAGGAAACCAAACAACTAATTGTCTCTATAAGAAATACTCAGAATTTAAAACCAACTGCTAGGAGTGACAGCTAATGAAACACCATTTAATTACTTTGTAGTCATTTTAGGTATATAAAAAAAGTGAAAAAATCCTAGTACAAAGGGAAAGTTCTGAAAATTCTGTAGAAAGTAATTTGGATTTGGATACATTCTTTTTACTGAATTTGCCTAGCTTTCCAAGGCAAACATTCTGAGACTTTTGTAAATAGCCAAGGAACCTCTGCTCCAAAGCAATCAGAACCTCAGCTATGCAAACCATTCCAAATGAAGCAGAACTTCCTAGAGAATTGCAGAATTACAATTAATATCAGGATACTGGTTTTGAAACCATAGCTTCTTCACAATTGAATAGTAAAGGCAAGCCTATTTATTTTATTACATATTTATTTTCTGTAATAGTAAAAATAAACAAGCAAGCTCTATTTAGATAACACAATATAAGGGGTCCTTTCCTTTTTGTTTTTTCCACATTGAAGCAAATTTAGCCAAATTTCTTAGAGAATGGCAAAATAACAATATCAAGATACTGATATTTAAATTGAAGGAAATTTAGCTGAAAGGAATATTAAGAAATGTGATTTTTCGGAATGTATTTAATTTTAAACATGATTTTTAATACTAGATTATGCAACATTTTAATTTATAATAAGGTCAAATAACTTAAATGTATAGTAATGTAATATTCCAGCTTTAAGTCTTAATTCCATGGAAGAGAAAATGACACCAGCTAACTTAAGCAAAGGAAACTTATTAGGAGGATTGTAGGTGGCTCACAAATTAATTAGACCCCCAAGTTAAGAAATGGCCAGTGTACTTAATAATAGAGTATTTCAAATTGCTGAGAGTAAATTTCAAATATTCTCACCACAAAATAAATGTTAACTGTTGACATGATGGATATGCTAATTAGCTTCATTTAATTCTTCCACATTGTACACATAAATTACAACATCATTTTGTACCCTATAAATATATACAATTACAAGTTGTCAATTTACTTTAAAAAAGTCAAGGCACAATATATATCTGGAAGTTCAGTCAGCTTAAACCACAACAATGATCTTATAGAACCAACAGTTTAATGAGAAACCTGCATATGTGATGGCTGGTCTGCACCTGAAAGGCAACTGCTTCTTTTATGTTTACATCATAGTCAAAATTCTAGAGAAATGTGTGCCATGGGTTTAACTCATGGCATATTTTGCTCTCTTGGATGAACTAATATTTTTATTGCTTTGGGGAGACAGAGACAGAGTGTGTGTGTGTGTGTGTGTGTGTGTGTGTGTGTGTGAGAGAGAGAGAGAGAGAGAGAGAATTGTCCAATACACTGCACTTCTTTAACTGTTCAACATTCTTTTAAACCCTTTAACATGTTTGCATTTCCAAAAGTGACTGTTCAATATAATTTTTAAAAATTCACTACAACAGCTAAAAACACAGTTACTTCATTTGTTACTTATTCTTTAAGCCCAAATAGCTATTCCTACATTGGTGATACTCTGTGTATCTAGTATGATTGTACAGCAGATTGAATACCTCTCTTCCTACCTTAGCCAACAAGAAAATACACATCCAATTTTAGACATCTAAAATGAGCATATCAATACCAAAGACAAGTGTCGAAAAATATATGAATATGCTTCCCAGTTCCTGCAGAGATAAATTTCATATAATTGTATACAAATTGAATATTGTTATATTTGAAGACATTCCCAAATTTTAAAGCATAACATCTTCAATAAGACCCCCCACACTCATTCATTTGTAGGGTTATTTATTGTTCACCTAAATTTCATATGACACACATCTTTCTTATTAAATAAAGCACTTGTATGTTAATACCTTTCTTTTGACCATCTTTCATTAAATAAAATATTCAATTATTGTTTAAGAATTATCAGAAGCTTTAAAAGAATTTAAATGTTTTTCTTAGAATTGTGTTGAGTCAGTCAATAAGTAATATGCAAACTGACACAGCATGCCTGTCTTAGCAAGACTTTAACAATGAATTCTATCCCTGGCATTATTCTATTCTCATCCTATGTGTACTAGGAAGGTTCTACCAAAAAATTTGGCTTCAATTACTACTTTTCTGTAAGTGTTTTTCTAATTACATAATAAAAGCTGTATGTTTTCCTGGACTTGAAACCTATGCCTTCAATGGTGTCCTATCAATGCCCCAGGCTCTTTCGAGTCAATAAACCAGAAAGAAAATTCATCTACTTCTTTTTAAATCTAATTTCTCCTGGTATTTTTGTATTAGTGAGTAGAACAGGTCACATTTAGAAATGTGGAAGTATCTGGGAATCATCTTTTTTCATATTCAACCTATATCCAGTTTATCAAATCAAATTGATTAACCTTTAAACATTTTTCTGATTACTCTTATCTTTTTCAATTTTGCTGTCATTCACCTAAAATACTAAATATTTTAACCTTGATTATTAGAATAAATTCTAGTTAACTTTTAGATTCAATTTTCTGTTTCATATCATATTTTATTTTTTTTTACTACAGCAAATTTTTAATAACTAATTGGGAGAGGTTATGTTTCTCCCTTATACAAAATCCTTCAGTTGTCTTCCTTTGCATTAAGGACACATTTAGGAATATTTTGTAATGTCACATAAAAAAGCCCATGCCTAACATTCTAGCTTCCTCTCCTATCATCACTATATACCTTCCTTTCTTTTAATTGTAACAACCCATGTAGGTCTTAATATATGTCTTCTCTTTTCTTTGATGCCTTTATTCATTATCTGTTCTCTATCTAAGACCACTGGATAACTTCTCTTTTCCTTCAAAGTACCTGCAACACGTGGATGACAGGCTGAGACGGGCACGCCCTCTGGATTTGTTTCTTCTGTCTCTTCCACTAGTTGTTGAGTTCCATGGATCTTATTTAATTGAATGTCATTAAGATCACTCACAGCTAATGAATTAACTTTCACAACAGAATAATACCAGCCTCAAAATATTATTATTTATAAACATTTATTGAATTCTTACTAATGAAATACTAGGCTTAGTAGTCTGCATACGTCATGTCACTTACCCCACAAGAGTATTTATAAACTGGCCATTGTTTTCACAGATTACCTCTGTTTGCCTTTGTATTAATTATCCAGCAGCATTTTAGCACTGTTGATTACAATCTTCTTCTTGAAGCACTATTTTTTTCATTCGATTTCCAGATATCATTATCTGTTGATTCCATCCCTTCCTTATGGAAACATATTTTCTCTCACTCTGCTAATTCTTTGCTATATTTATTCCTATGCATTGAAGTGTACAAGAACTTGCTTTTAAATATTTTCTCTACTTTCAATCATTTCCTAGGTGATCTTGTTCAGTTTCAAGTTTGAAAGTATTCCTTCTTTTTGTATATGTTGAAAGAGTTGAAGAAGGTTTTGATTTATGATTCAATCTCCTATTCATTATTGTTCTATTCAGATTTTCTATTTACTTATGAATTATTCTTGGTAGGTTGGATGTCATTGGGCATTTATGCATTTACTTTAGATTATCCAGTTGTTGGTGCATAATTGTTCATAGCAGTCTTTTTTATTCCTGTGTAATCTGTGGTAATGCCTTCGCTTTCTGATTTTTAAAAATTCTCAATTTTTTCATAGATATTCTAGCCAAGGAGTTGTCAATTTTGTTTATCTTTTGAAGAAAACGGCTAGGTCTCATTCCTTTATATTGCCTTTTTAGCCTCTATTTTATTTATTACTACTATAATCTTTTATTATTACCTCCACCATGCTAATTTTGGGCTTAGTTTGTTGTTCTTTTTCTAGTTCCTTGATATGTAGAGCGAGGTTGTTTAAGATCTTCCATTTTTAATGTGGATGTTTATTGCTGTGAACTTTATTTTGGTACTGCTTTTGTGGCAACTTGTAATTTTTATTGTGTTGTGTTTTTGTTTTCAAACAATTTTAAATTTCCCTTTGCATTTCTTTTATGACCCACTGGTTACTCAAGAATATTTTTTAAAATCTCAACATATTTGTGCATTTCCCAGCTTTTCTTCATTAATTAATTTCTAGTTTCATTCCATTGTTATTGGAAAATATATTTGAAATGATTTCAGTCTTCTTAAAGACTGAAATGTTAAGACTTCTTGTTGAGATTTGTTTTGTAACCTAGTGTGTCATTTATTTATCCTGCAGAAATTTTTGTGTTTGCTGGAGCAGAATGTGTAATCTGCTGCTGTTGGGTAGAATGTTCTGTAGGTGTCTCTTAGGTCTATTTGGTCTACAGTATTGTTCAAGTTCATTGTTTCTTTATTGGTTTCTGTCAGAATGTTCTAGCCATTATTGGAATTGGCATATTAAAGTCTTGTGCTATAACTGTATTGCTATCTATTTCTCCTTTCAGTATTATCAATATTTGCTTTATATATTTAGGTGCTCTGAAATTGGTGTATATGTACTTATAACTGTTATAACCTCCTGGTAAATTGATATTTTTTTATTATATAATATCCTTTTGTGTCTCTTCTGACAGTTTTTGACTTAATGTCTATTTTGTTTGATATAAGGATAGCCACCGCTGTTCTTTTTTGGTTATGATTTGTATCTCTACCTTTTTCTATTCTTTCACTTTCAGTCTATGTCTGTTCTTTAAAATGTAAAGTCTCTTGTAGAAATTTGTAGTTGGATCTTGTTTATCTTTTTGTTTTGTTTTGTTTTTTAATCTAAACTCTCTTGTCTTTTGGTTGCTGTGTTTAATCTGTTCATGCTGAAAGTAATTTCATAGGTAAGAACTTACAATTGCCATTTTATTGTCTTCTGTCTGTTTTGCAGAACCTATTAACTATTATCTTCATTTCCTCTCTTACTGTCTTTTTATTTGTGGATTTTTGGTACTGAAATGCTTTTATTCCTTTCATTTTTGTGTGTGTGTGTGCATATTCTGTATGTATTTTCTTTGTTATTATAAGGCTTACATAAAACATAGTTGTAACACTCTAAACTGGTAACAACTCCAATTTTCAAAACAAAACAAACAAAGAACTCCACACTTTTACTTCACCAATAACTCTTTACGTTATTGAAGTTGCAATTTACATGTTTTGATATTGTGTATCCGTTAACAAATTATTGTAGTTATAGTTATTTCTAATACTTTTGTCTTTTAACTTTCATATTACAATTAAAAGTGACTTACACACGGTCATTACAGTATTACAATATACTCTATTTGTTTATATATTTACCCTTACCAGTGAGTATTACACTTTCATATGCTTGTGTTGCTGCTTAGTGTCCTTTTGTTAAATTTGAAGAACAAAGGCAGATATAGTGGTGACAAATTCCCTCAACTTTTGCATGTCTTGGAAAGCCTTTACTTCTTCATTTTGAAGGTCAGTTTTCCCAGGCATTGTATTCTTGTTTGATAGATTTTTTTTTTCTTTTAGTAATATAAGTATATCATCTCACTGTCTTCTGGCCTACAAAATTTCTGCTGTGATATCCATGAATAGTCTAATTGGATCTCACTTGTACATGACAAGTCACTTTTATTTTCCTGCTTTCAAAGTTCTTTATCTTTGACATTTAACAATTTGATTACAGTGTGTCTCAGTATAGACTTTTTTGGGTTCATCTTACTAGGTGTCTTTGAGTTTCATGTATCTAGTTGTCTATATTCCTCCTTAGATTGGGAACTTCTCAGCCATTCTGTTGTAAAATAAGATTTCTTTTCCTTTCTCTCACTTTTGGGACTTTTATAATACATAGTTTTCCCTTGATAGTGTTTTGTAATTCACTTAGACTTTCTTCCATGTTATTTATTCTTTTTTTCTTTTTGCTCCCCTGACTGAATAATTTCAAATGACCTGCTTTTGAGTTTTCTGATTCTTTCTTTGTCTTCCTCAGAGCTGATATTAAAGCCCTCTGGTGAATTTTTAACTTATTGTATTTTTTCAGCTCCAGAATTTTTGGTTTTTTGTAGAATTTTTATATATTGATACTCTCCTTTGGTTCACATATTACTTTCCTGATTTCAATCAGCTGTCTGTGTTCTCTTGTAATTTACTGAGTTTCTTTAAAATAATTATTTTGAATTCTCAATCATGAAATTCATAGATCTTCATTTTGTTGTTGTTGTTGTTGTTGGGTACTGGGGATTTATTTTGGTCCTTTTATTGTGCCATGTTTCCTGAGTCTTCAGGTTTCTTGTAGCTTGTGTTGGTTTCTGCACATGTTAATAAAAGTCAGTTTGGTCAGTCTCTTTATAGATTGGCTTTGATGGGGAAAAACTTTAACCAATTAACCTAGAACAAAATTCTAGGAAATTCTCTAACCTTTCCTATGGATGTGTATTCTCTGAACTTGTGTGTGTAGGTTCTCAGTTATAGGAATTTACTGCCCTTTACTTTTTCAAGGGCCTATAAGCTCTTGCTGCTTCTTTTATGAGACTGTGAACTGTAGGTCAAGACTAGCAGCACACTCCACTCCTCTCCTTCCTTCTGTGTGGAGAATATACGACCTCTGCACTTTCTCCAAATTTTACAGAGCCATGCTAAATGTAGAAAGCTGCAAATTCTTTTTCTTTCATGCTTAGCTGTCCCTCCAAACTATACCAGTTTTGTCAGCACTCCAAGTGAGAAAAAAATGCCAGCCAACCTGTTGAACAGTCCATTGAAATGGCAGGACACTAGAAACATGCCCCACTTCTCTCCATCCCACCTAAGGGAGGAGACTTTGGTTCTGTACTTTCTCTCAATCTGAGGGAGCTATGCTGGCTGCGGCATGGTGTTTGCCTCTCTTCTTTTTTTGTAAATGCCCCCAGCCATTTGAGCAATACCAGTCCCACTAGCCAGTCCCATTAGCATCCCACGTGAAGTGAGGAAGAAACTGTCCCCTTAGGCAACAAGCTAAAAGGCCAGGAACTTAGAGGCATGCTCCACTCTGTTGTTCATCTTAAAGCAGAAATAATGGCTAAGACAATTTCTCTAGGTGCTGAACTATGCCAGCTTGGTGGAGAGGCTGACACAGGTAAAGCAAAACTGCTCTTACTAGTTTCAATGTGGCTGTTCTCACTTTTGTGCCCATCTGGAATACTATACCTTCTTAACTGGATTCTGGACCTCTCATAAAATTTCTGCTTTTTGGTACATACAAAATTATTAAATCTGTGTTTCTTTCAAATATCAAGGGCCGGGACCTCTTTTTTTTTTTTTTTTTAAACAGCATAATTAAGAAGTTTATTTATTTTTATTTTATTTTATTTTTATTATTATTATTATACTTTAAGTTCTACGGTACATGTGCATAACGTGCAGGTTTGTTACATATGTATACTTGTGCCATGTTGGTGTGCTGCACCCATCAACTCGTCAGCACCCATCACTCCCAACGCAATCCCTCCCCCATCCCCCCTCCCCATGATAGGCCGGCCAGACTTCTTATTCTGCCATCTTGCGGATGTCACTCATCTACTTGCCTCTTGATATGCTAAGCTACACCCTTACCTGACTCATGACCTTCATATTTGCTGTTCCCGCTTCCAAATACCTGTAGTTTTCTGCATCACTTCCTTTAGGTTTCTACTCAAATATCATCTTATCAGTACAATATTCTATGCTTTCCAAATATATTTTTAAAAAATCTCATAAGCAACTATTGCCACCTTCATCATTTTACGTACTATTCCACTCAGCCTACTTTCTGTTTTCCTAACAACACCTACCACTCTATGATGTATTATAAATTTCCTGCCTTTTTGTTGTCTCTACACCCACCTTATCACCATCACTGCAATTTCAGATCCATGAAGTCCAGAAAGTTGGAATTTTCTGCTTACTGCTTTAATTGCTGAATTAGGAATGATGCTTGACACTTCAATGGTGACTGGGTAAGCACTTTTACTGCTCAAAGAGAGTCAATTTATTTGGACAGAATGTTCTTTCCTAACATTCTAAAGTTAGATGTGGACATACGACATACTTTTTCAAGAAATAGGAGTGAAAATGCTGCATGTTACTTATAGATACTTGAATCTAATTGTTGACTCAAATTTTCAGCCATCGTTTCCCCCTTGTGTGAAAATCTTGGAATCTCGTGTTCACATGGCGGTGCCAAACAATTGAAGCAGCCTGGAATGCTGAGTGTACATTTGGAGGACAACTGTTATGGAGAGCTGCCCAGACCTAGAGTGGATTTTTACAACAGGAAAGTAAATTTCTGGTGTGCAGCCACTGAAAGGGAGTTTATCTTACCATGGCATAACCCAACCTATCTTGGCAGACGTAATAATCTATAAAAATGTATTGAATAAATGAATAAATTATCACAATTTTTTTGGATGTGGAAGCAGAATCACCGTGAGGGTATGTAGTGTAATTATCATTAGGTTGTCATTGAGAAACTGGATTCAAAACCTGGTCATTTATAATATTTAAAATATGTAGCAATCATTTTAACCAAGAAAGATAAAGTTTATTTTACAGTTACCTGTAATATAAATAATTGACAAACAGATCATAATCCAGTAACTGGCTTAAAACAATGTTGACAAAGATATGCTATGTAAAAAATATCTGGCTTTTCCAAGCTTTTTCTTCATCTTCTTAAATCATTTAAAACTAAATGCCTGGGACTCTGTTATCTTGGTACCTGGAAGACTAGTTCAGTGTCCCAAGGCTTAGTTTAGTATAAATTGCTCTGTCTTTACAGACAATGCAAAGTTCATAAGACATGATTTTTCTATTTTATGCATTCACTTTTTTTAAAGGAATGTATTGTGCATAATAATTCCTCATGTAAGGACTTTGTAATTATTACTTGAGATTAATTACAGAAAAGGTTTTTATTTCCAGGAAAAATTTTTGCTTTCTTTTAGGAGACAGTAAAAGTTAGCTAACACAATATATTGCCTACTACCTTGGCTTTCAGTTCTTGAAGTCAGTTTCAGAATGTTAGCATAGAAAGGAAGGCCCTTAGTAATATTTATTTCTTTCCTTATTCTAGATTTTTAGATTCTAGTTCTCTTTCTTTCCCGCCCTTATTTCTTTAAAAATTTCGATCTGACTTATTTTGGACTACATTCTATGTTCTATGCCTTACAAACCTATTTCAAAATTAATAAAATGTTCATTCCAAATGGGTTTTTTATATTTTATATAATTAGGAAGGAAAATTTTAAGTTGTTAATATCTTACAAACCAAAGATAAAAACTTACATTTTACCTGCTATACATACTATTGTAATGTCTTTTTATTTTCCCCTTTTATATGTCAGTAGAGAATTACTAGAAATTCACTTTGGTGTCATTGGAAATTTTATAAATTTATAATATATTTTATTTTCCTATATTAGTAGAAAGTTATTGGAAAACATTAAAAAGAGAACAAACAGAGCAATAATCACTCACAAACTTCACACACAAATATAACCATGGGTTACATATTGGTGTATACATGTTCTTGTAGTATTTGGAATCTATATACATTTGTAATAGCTAGATATCTTTATAGAAATACCATACTCTATCATGTATATTCTGTGTTTGTTCACTATAAACAATAAATTTTTGAAGGTGAATATCAAGGAAGAAAAGCCAAAGTCAAGAAAAGGCAAAAGAAAAAGTCCTAAATACGCACTTTAAGAATATATAAGTACCATGGTCTAGTAATACTGGATTTAAAAGGCATGTAGAACTGTTCAGATATTGTTATTAGCTATTGAGAGTCATATTTTTAAAATCAAAACAGGCCGGGTGTGGTGGCTCACGCCTGCATTCCCAGCACTTTGGGAGGCCAAGGCGGGTAGATCACAAGATCAGGAGATCGAGACCATCCTGGCTAACACGGTGAAACCCTATCTCTACTAAAAGTACAAAAAATTAGCCAGGCGTGGTGGTGTGCGCCTGTAGTCCCCGCTACTCAGGAGGCTGAGGCACGAGCATGACGTGAACCCGGGAGGCGGAGGTTGCAGTGAGCCGACATCAGCCACTGCACTCCAGCCTGGGTGACAGAGTGAGACTGTGTCAAAAAAAATAATAATAATAAATAAAAAAACATATCAGAACTCTATTCTGTGTGAGACATTGGAATTCAACTAGATTAATTGAAAAGATAATTCATTTAAATAAAATACGTCAAATTTTTTTAAGTAGGTAAATTAACAATAATTATGTTATTAGTCTATTCTATATTGTTCCACTATATGGCATTTATGAGACTTATAAACTATCTCTCCCACTTTTCTCTCTCATTTTAACAGATTTTCTTTCTTTGAAATTGTATAGAGAAGAGGATTTCACCATAGGCTTTTAGAATTTAATTGCTATAGATCTCTGATAATGTTGATTTTTAGCAACTTATAAATCTTTTAGCCTATTTGGCATAAAAACCAAATATATTTCTATTAAATAAGATTTATTATTTTTGACATTTTTTATAATTGCAAAATATTTTATTTAAAATATGTAATAATAAATATTGTAAATGTGTACACATGCTCCGTTTATTCATATATATCTAAAAAACCTCTTCATTTTCATACATCTGAAAGACATACAGACATTCTTTTAGAGGCTTATCTTAATAATTTAACATTAAGGAGTCAACAGCATAAAAATAATAGCTTCTCATCCTTATGCCAACATTGTTCACTAATACATTTATTTTTAAATTCAATTAATAATGAAAAGACCACCAGTCTTTTGAAAATGTTCCAGTCTTCTTTTTATTGGGAAGTCGTTTGTAAATTTTTCAAGAATACTCATGCATAAAATTTTCCTTGAAAGTTACATGTTCAACAGTCATGTGCATGTGTACACTTGACCACTGAAGGGCCAGTTTGGCTGGGTATAAAATCCTGGTACTATACTTTATTTATTTTTTTCTTTAATATATATATTTTTTCTTCTTTGTGTTTGAGACGGAGTCTTGCTCAGTCGCCCAGGCTGGAGTGCGGTGGCGCGATCTCAGCTCACTGCAAGCTCCGCCTCCCGGGTTCACGCCATTCTCCTCAGTCAGTCTCCCAGATAGCAAGGACTACAGGCACCCACCACTACGCCGGGTTAATTTTTTTGTATTTTTAGTAGAGACGGGGTTTCACTGTGTTAGCCAGGATGGTCTCAATCTCCTGACCTCGTGATCTGCCCGTCTCGGCCTCCCAAAGTGCTGGGATTACAGGCGTGAGCCACTGCGCCTGGCTATTTTTTTCTTGAATATTTTTAAAACAAAAAATAGTGCTTCACTCTTTGCTGAAACTCAGTGTTGCTACAGAAATGTTTGATGTCAAATATTATTTTCTTTCTTTATAAGTGACTTACTCTTTATGTTTAAAAGCATGGGAGATTTTTCTTTTCTTCAAAGTCTAATTTTACTGAACTATTTCTCAAGTTGACCAGGTCAATTTTTCAAGTATAACTTACACCATACATCTATGTAGAATTGATCAGTTTAATCAGCAGACAGTTTAGTGACTTTTTTAGTTTGTTTGCTTTTTCAGGTTTTTTTTTTTTTTTTTGGTTTGTTTTTTGTTTTTAATGTTAACTGTTACTTCTATTTTACTGTTTTAATTTTCTTATTTATGAAGACAAATTTTCTAACTCAGGAAAAAGTAAATGTTACATTTAGTGGGTCATTTTATTTATACTTCTCTTTTTATTTTGGCTTGTTTCAATTTGTTTCTCTACGTTCCTTACTATAACTTACTTAACCTTTGCTCAGAAAATTCTATGTTCTACAATTTATTATGCAGTTGTTTCTTTCCAGAGTTTTATAATTTCTTGTTTCTTATTTTCTGCCTATTTGTCTATCTGGTCTTTGCTTTTCATTTATATTTTTATTTAATAAATTTCTTTCATATATGTAATTCTTATAAATTTATTTTAACTCATGTTAAATTTTTTTTGCTCTCTTCTCCTTCATGGTATGATTGTTTTATTTATTACTGCCAATTTATTTTATTATTATTGTCTCTTCCTTTAATAACTGTTACATGGATGCTACAATTTTATATTTGAAACTTGCTTTTTATATTTGAAAGTTGAATTGGTCCAGATTATCTATTAATGGTGAGGCTCCTGGTACTGGGATAGAAGAATGCTCAGGGTAGACTTATGAGTTTCTTTACCAGGAGCTTATACTTTTTATTATCATAGCTTACCTTGGTTCATCTATAGCTCTTATATTACCTACCTGATTCCCTTCTCTCATTACTGGCTGTGTTTTTATAAGAGAGACTGCTGGCTTCCAAAGTTCATCATTTTCTTTCTTTCAGAAGCAGTACCTTTAGAAAGTTGCTGTTCTGAGCTATAAAATAAAAGTTCATCTCTGACTTAAAGTTGAAATTAACCACATTCTACATAGAAAAGCAAGTCACAAACCCGGATTCAAAATAAAGGGAGTAAGAAAAATTGTTGGGTACCTCTTCCATGTTTAGATTTCTTGTCTGGATTACCAGGTGCCCATTAAAACAGTTAGATTAATATATTTTCACTGTAAGGGTTGATCATTACATATTGCTAAGACAAAAATGAAAGTTTCAGAGAGATGTATTAAGATTCCCTTTTTATGTATCTGAAAGTATTCATAAAAGAAGTTATTATTATGAATTTCAATATGCTAGGTACTGTTCTAAATCTTACATGCCTTAACTAATTTATGCTTAAAACAAACCTATAGTATAGTTATTATTAGTATCACTTTGCTGATAATAATACTGAAAAACAGAAGTTAAATAACTTGCTCAAGGTATGATACATCAAGTAACCATCACAGCTAAAACACAAGTTTTGTCAGGGTGTCTTCAGGGTCTGCAATCTCAAATCTTAAAAGGTATACCAGTCTTTCTCTCTGTGTGTGAGTATTTGTGTGTGTGTGTGTGTGTGTGTGTATTTATATTACTTATAATTATTTGGATAGTAAATTTTTATAATGGCTCCCACTGAATTCCTTGATTTTTGTGACTTACTATGACTAATAAAATTCATAATAATAGAATGTGACTTCTAAGATTGGGCCCTACAGACCTTGCAGATTCTGTTTTCACCTTCTTAGAGTGCTTCCATCATCATGGAAAGATGTCTGTTACAACTTTTGGCCTATGAGAAATCAGGTGGCGGAGAACCGAGGTCACCTGACCAACAGCCCCCAGAGCTTTGCCAGGCATGTGCAGGAGGTTATCCAGGACAATCAGGCTCAGGGTGCTGATACAGCTAACCAAAAAATGCAAGACCGAGGCCATCCAGCATCACGTGATACACAGAGGAGTTAACCCAGACAATTCCTACCCAGATTGCTAATCCATAGAATTATGAACATAGAAATGGTTATTTATTTAAGTCACAAAGTTTTGGTGTAGTTTGTTATGCAGCACAAGATAGCTGCAACAATACAAATTTATATTTGCCTGGAGAAGAAGAAAATAAACACATCAAATTATATACTAGTTAGTTAAAGGAAGAATAAATTATTATTTTTTAAGAAAAGCTTTATGTCAGGAGCGAATGCTTATAGGCCATTTTTGCTCTTTGCTTCTATGTAAAAGTGCTCAAATAGTGGGACCCTCTTTTGCCTCCTATTTAATCATTCCACATTAAGGGATGTAATAAAAGTTTTCTGGAGAATAAATGCGTTGGCTTGCCAGACTACTTCCATTTTCCAGCTTCGAAGTTTGCTGACTCACAGCAGCAGCCCCTTTACCTATCACACTGCAAGGGCCGATTCTCTTCTCTGAATAACAGAGCAGGATCTGGTGAGATCTGCTATGGTCATACTCACATGACTACATAGGTGGGTTTGTCTAAGGCAGTGGTTCAATATAGAAAAGTCACATTCTCTAATGATAATAATGGTTCCCCCACTGTGATATCGCTTTCTTTTGCAATTGGTTCAGAAATATGTATTGTTATAATAAACATTGTAGAATAATATAACTGAAAATTGCATAGTTTAAAGATGCGTTCTAGGATACAGTATTGTCATAGCTAGGAAAAGAATTAGTATCCTGCTAGGGAAAGTGGTATGATATTTTGTTAAATTGATTTTTCAAAAAAAAAAAAATATATATATATATATGTGTGTCTTAATTTTTTTTTTTTTTTTTTTTTTTTGAGATGGAGTTTCACACTTGTCACCCAGGCTAGAGTGCAGTGGTGTGATCTTGGCTCACGGCAACCTCCGCCTCCTGGGTTCAGCCTCCCGAGTAGCTGGGATTACAGGCATGTGCCACCACATCTGGCTAATTTTGTATTTTTAGTAGAGTCGGGGTTTCTCCATGTTGGTCAGGCTGGTCTCAAACTCCTGACCTCAGGTGATCCACCCACCTTGGCCTCCCAAAGTGCTAGGATTACAGACATGAACCACTAGGCCTGGCCTTAATTTTTCTCTGAAATTTTCAATGACCAGGTCAAATGTCTAAAAGGGTAATCCATTTGCTCATCTTTTTTTTTTTTTTTTTTTTTTTTACATCCGGAGAATTTGATATTTAGAAAGAAGCAATAGATAAAATGTGTTTATTCATTTCAATTGTATTTTGGGCTCCCTTGGAAACAACACAGAATAGCCATCTAGAGTGATTTAAGTGTAATTGATCTTTTAGATTGCTCACATGACCCTTTGACTTTGGTTACTATATAAAGCTGCAGACTTTCCCAAAATATTTTTGTATCATCATGTTTCATTTATTTTAGAAAAGTATGCTGCACCAAGCCAAACTAAATGGAAATGCTTGAGTTTACAGAAGCATTCTATACTATGACCTTTAAGTCACCTGGAAGAGGGCTCAAAGCACTTTTTACTGCTTAATCAAATTATAAACTTCTAAATTTCACTTCTTTCCCAGAAAGAAAATATACAACACTATTATAAAATAGCTCATTGTTCTATAGACCTAGCTATAATATAGAACAAATTCAGTCCCCTGATTATATATAGATCCGTATTCTAAAAAAGCTGACATAGCGAGTTCAGCCAACATCTCTCCTATTGACATGAAATGACTCAGTGTAACCACAATAGCCGTGACTGAATTTGGAAAAACTTCTCATGTCTCTGAATAGGTCTACTTGATTTAGGAAATAATGTAATCATCTATTGTGATCAAGCCAGGTAGCTATTTAGCCAATCTTTAAACACTTCCAGGAAAAATAGATTTTCAGCATCAAGTTAAAGTTAGCAAACACCGATTGTTTGACCCTGCAATGACCGGCTCCAGTGTTATCAGACTTTAAGAGACAGAGTAACTTAAAATAGAACAAGACTGCAGCCATCTGGAAAGCACTGCAGCACAGTGTATATCAAATCTACCAAGACAGCAGGAGATACACCTGCAGGCTGAAAGATCGCTATGGCAGTGTATTGCAACACCTTGCAAAGTCTAGCACAAGCCCCTCATGCAGCACACATGTTCACAATGAAATTTGGTTTTAGGAAAGCAATAAAGAAAATATGCTGCTGGTATGTCATTCACTTGGAGGCAAATATTCACTTAGGGTAATTAGCTTGAATAGTGAGATTTTAATCATTTCATTCTCAACATAAATATTTGGCTAATCAATATGAAAGGTATTTATTTTCTCTATAGTTGGCTTTGCTTCTCAGCATTAGTACTGTGTGACAGATGGCTGATGTCATCTTTGCTTGGAAAAACTAAGTTGGCAATATTAGCATGGCATATTTCTGGGGACTTGTGATATGCTATGAGATGATAAAAAATAAAAGGGTCCAAAAGGGAATTCCCCAAAGCAAATATATTTATATGATTTGACACCATATTTTACTAATCCATCATACAAAGATATATATCCCATTTAATTAATGTTTTATTGAAACATATTCTGGTAAATATTAACAATGCTCTTGATCTTATTTTTTGAATGCTGGTAGTTCACAATATCATAAAGTTGTTTATATTTTCTTTGTCCCTATATTCATCTAGTATATGCAGACAGAGCAGTCTCTCTGTACTAGTAACTGTACCCTCAATTATACCAACAATAATCAGTTTATAGCAATGAAAAGATTGGGAGTGTGCTGTGAAAAAAAGTTGACTTTTAAAGTTCTCATCTGATGAGTCTAAAGTGACCCTTATTTCTTGGTCCTATGTTACAAACTTTGTTATTGCTGAAAAGGGTCCATTACTATACTTTTCACTCTACATTCCCTTTTCCTCATGCTGCCTGTAGCCACTAAGTGGCATCTGTCAAAACTTTTGCTTTTGAAAAGGAGGAAGAATATGGGGTCAAAACTAGGATGCTTAGTGGGGAGACTAGAGGAGGAAAGGATATGAAAATTTTAATTTTTTTAATAGGAGAAGGGTCTTTAATAATGAAATGTTTACTATGTTCAAGAACTCTTCTGGGGACTTTACATAAGTTAACTTATTTGTACAAACCAATGAGGTATGAATTTATGTCGTTTCTGTGAGAAAACTGAGGAACAGAGAACTTAAAAAACTTTCTTAAGGTCTCAGAGCTGCTTTGTGGTGGAGTTGGGTTACAAGCTGACGTGTTTTGGCTCTAGAGTCCGTGTTCTAACTCTTATGCTAGAGACAAGAAAGCAAAAGAGTCATCTGTGAAAGGAAAGGCAGAATAGTAATTGTTAGAGCCTGACTTCTATCAACAAATATTCACATATTTGGTTTATAGAAAAACATGCCTCCTTGAAGAAAGGAGTATATTTTACTTTTTGTCTCTTTTGTTTTTTTTCACAGAATGCTTAAAGCGATGTTATCTTAAAAAATAAATACAAGCAATGACCATAACAGTAAGGAAGTGATTTTACAAATTGAAGGACAATTCAGAACAAAAATTGCGAATTTACTAGTATGTATAGGAAAAAGCAAAAGGTCAAAACAACACTACTTAATAATTCCTTTAAGAATGTGATAATTTCCTAATAAGACATTATTATTTCATTGAGGTTCTGCATATGCCATATATACAATTGATGAGACTATTAACTAAAATAAACTGAAAAGTTTCCTGAATTTAATATTAGATATAGTAGTAATTCTTGCTTTAAAAAACCTACATAGTCAAATAATCAATACTTTTTCTCTTTTTCTTGTCTTAATGGCTCCAACCACTGGAATACCTCTGAAATATTCCATTTATTGATATTATTTTAATTTTTCCAAGAATCTCCCAAGTGTAATACCCATAGTCATTCAGTAAAAAGGAAGTAGATATCATATATTTAGTTAGTTTAGCTGCTTTGAAGAGTTTTCTAAGATTTCACTTTCCCAGTTATTAAAAACTAATGACACTTAATTATATAAAATTTGACCGAAAATGTTCCTGTTTAAATATATGTTTTTCAGGTATCACAGGAGTTTATTATTAACAATTTTAATCTGAGACTATAAAGCTAAAAAAAGTGTATATATATAATTATCAGAGATACTGTAGGTGCTATTTCTATATTAATATGAAGTATTTAGCAGATGTAACATAAAGGTGACTAATACCTTGAGACATATGCCTTTGTTGCCAAGATTTTAATAATCTTCATGTACCAGTGAAGGATACAAATAAAACATGGTCATGCTACTTATAAGACAATGTTCTTATTCATTTTTCTTGTTTGTGTTTTAAAAGGGAATATGGTAAAATTATCACATGTGACATCATTAAGAAAAGTTTCATGTTGATCTATTATCTGATAACATTATAATCAGCAAATTATAATTAACCTATGATACTTATGAGTACCTATGTCGGCTTTGACCATTATGTCAGCAAATGTGGAACAGGTCAGCCTTATAATGGCAGCATAAAGGTGTCCCATTTCACCTCGTTTATGTTCACTGTGCGTTGCAGACAAACCCGGCTACAGCAACTGAGAAATGGAAACTGACAAGAAAACATTAAAACTGATTTAACGGTGCTGTGTGTTTCTTCTCTAAGTATGATTAAATAATCATAAGAACTTCTCTAAGGGCTAACCTGCTATATTTTCCAGATTTTCACCTTGGGGACATATTGTCCCTTGTTACTGAAACCTCAGGGACAGAAGGGGACGCCACAGGGTGGCACAGCAGGAAGCTGAAACACTGATGAAACAGTGTTCAGTTAATGAAGGCATGGCCCATGGCCTCCGCTGCTCTGCCATATGTTTGAAGAAATGCTAATGACTACAATTCAAATACCTTTTTCATCTTAACTATATGTAAATGTGTTTATAAATGCTCTCTTATAAATATACGATCACATTTTTAAAAGCCAAGTGCTAATGTTGCTTTCAACATCTATAATACACAATAATTAAAACTTAAGCAATTCTGCTTAATTATACCTTATGGGAAAATGTACAGTAATTTATAGAAATTAAGCAGAAAAACAAAGATCAACAGAAATAAAGCAGCAGTTGAACAACTGAATAATAAATCACTTTGGTCATTAATTTACAACAGCAAAATCATTGTAAGTAAAAGACTTCAATCCTCATTCTTAAATAGCTGACATGTGAAAAAGAAAGTGTTAGAAATTTGAGTATTCCTTTTCAGAGCACAGCTTGAACTGATGGTCGCACTGTCTACTTTATTCTTATGCTGACCCCCAAAATCAAGTGGTAATTTTTAGTTGAAAACTTTCATTATTCCAGTTCTAATGTGAAACATCTATCCTCGTTTTCTTACACTTTTCCTCAACATTGCAGATAATTATTTGCTGGTACATGGTCTATTTTATGACAGATCCATTCTTCAGTGAATGTGCAGCAGCTCTACAACAGCGGCTCATTTAAAAGATCCAGTTGATACCCAGTTTGGGATATGTTGTACATTACATAATTTTTAAAAGTACTTTAAAAGCTAAGTTGACTAGATCTATAAAACTGTAGATAACTATACATTCCAATCAGTAGAAATGACAAATTTTCACACCCTAAAATGTTCCCGCTGAACACCACAAATGATTGTTTATGGCTTAAAATTCTCATTAATTAATTAGATCAATAAACTTACTTATGCATGTATTAATAGAAAAAAAAACTTCTAAGTTTGAATTAGCCATTATTTTGAGACATTTCAGTAGAATTGCTATTTTCTGCTATTTGTTTCCATTTCTAAAACAAAAATATTTGCTCAAACTTTATACTCTATCTCTGACTTTTGTTAGTGGAATCTTTTTAAAATTTTTATATAATTAATTCTTTTATTGTCTTTAATAGCTGCTAAATTTCTAGATTTCTTGTTCTTCTCCCATATGGAGGTTATGAAACTATTACCTTCATTTTCTTCAATGCTTTATGGTTTCTATTTTAATATTTATAGGCTTAGTCTATTTGGATTTTAAAAAATAGAGAAGTAGGGATCTAGTTTTATATTCTTTTAAATAGAGAGCAATTCTTTTCAGACTTTTTTTAAACTAATAGTTGTACGTGTTCATGGGGTACATAATGATATTTTGATACATTTAATGTATAAACAAAATTTTCAACACTTTATTATATGCATTTCTCACTAGATTTATATGTAAATCTCATCATATATTCCATATGCATGCATGGATTTATCTTTTTCTGAGTTCTCTATTTTGTTTTTCTCATCTATTTGTTAATTTTCTGCTTACATTTTAAACTTGTATTTCTGAAGATTTATGATATATTTAATACACAGCAGAACAAGTCCCTTATTCCTTGCATGGTCTCCTTTTTACCCAAAATTTCTTGACATTTATCACTATAAATTGTAGAAATTTTGTGTCCTAGTGCGCACCAATCCCACTTTGCAACATTATATTTGATTCATAAAAATAATAGATGAAAAATTATGAATCAGACAAATAGAATAATCACCCTGAATTTAAGATTCACCTTCAGAGCTGGCCAGTTATAGATAGGGTTACATCTACCTATCCTATAGGTTTTCTATATCCTATATCCCATCATTCTACTTTCACCTCCAAGGTAACCACCGTTTTGAAGTTTGTATTTATTATTTTATTTAGTGTATAAATACTCATAAAGAACATGAAATTCTTTATAGAGATTTTTAAAGTTATCATACTTTATTAGTCTTCCTGAACTTTTTTCCATCAACATTATGTATCTGACTCATTCATCTGATTACATAGAGTTTATTCATTTTTACTGCTACATAACATTTCCTTGTGTGAATGTGCCACAGTTTATTTTTCTATTGTTTATGATAGAAATTCAAGATTTTAATGATTTTCAAAAGTTATAACCAGTGCTGGTATGAACATTTTATGCATATCTTAGTTCACACATGCAAGAATTTCACTAAAGTACATACCTACAAATAAATTACCTGAGTCACAGTGTAGGTGAATATTCACCTTGACAAAGTAATGCTGCATTGTTTTCTAAAGTGTTTGTAACAAACATCGATGCCTTTAAGTTTTTCTCTGTGTATTTATATGCATAATGTTTCTTTCTCTGTAATATTTTAGAACTAATATGTATTAAATTATTTCCATATTATTCCACAAAATACAGTGATCAGAAACTTTGGTCCAACCCGTTTTGAAAACTCTTTTATTGCTACTGTCATCATAACATTGTGACTTTGAACAAATTATTTAATAGATGTAAACTGTTTGTATTTTAGAGAGATGAATAATAGAACCTAATTTATTTAGCCATTGCTGAAATAAAATGAAAGAGATAGTTCAAGAAAGTACTTTAGTAGGTTGGAATATAGGAAATGTTCAGTAAATGCCAAGTGCTTATTATTATTGTAATTGTTGTTATTATTACATGCTGAATAAAATCTCTGGGCCTCTTTTCATCAAAAATTCAAAGATCTGAGGACAGCAAACCATTTGCATAAGTTTAGTCGATCATGTGAACATTGGAGAAGGTGAAGGATTAACATATGTAATTTTTAATATTAAATAACTGTACAACCCATTCTTCAATGAAAATCTAAATATCAGTTACCCAGATGGTAACAAATGCAAAATTCTGGTTAGATAAGAGGAATCAATTCCAGAGATCTATTCTATCACATGGTGACTGTAGTTAATAGCAATATATTGTATTTGTGAAAATTGCTGAGTGGATTTTAAGTTTTGTCACCACAAAAAAATGGTAAGTATGTAAGGTACTACATATGTTAGCTCAATTTAATCATCCCACGATGCATATATACTTCAAAACAACCAGCTGAACATATTTATAATTTTTATTTGTCAATTAAAAAATCAACTACCCAGATATTTTAGCTATATATACTCAACCACAAAATATGACTATAATATTTATGTGAATGTGTATGACTCCTAAGATAGATTTGGGCAAGATTTCCAGTCCCTCCAATGATCTATTTTCCTTATAAATTAAAAAGTTTATTTGGTCAGGAAGGCAAAAACATTATTTTAAAATGTTAAAAGTTCAAATGGAGGTAAGGGATGACTGTCTAACACATGATAAAAAAAACAAACAAACAAGACAGAAGACAAGAGTTAAGCAACTTCCTCAATGCAGGCTAAAAAGTGAACGCTGAAAAGCCATTAGACTGATTTTGCAGATCTAGAAAATAAAGGTCAGTGATAAATCCCCAAATGGGCTTGGCCACAAATACATCAGGATGTATTTTAAAACAAGCAGATGCATTTGTACCCCTCACTAGGAATATCTCAGCTCTGCTTTGCTTTAAGCACATAGTAAGGAATTCTGATTACATGGGTCAACCAGTCCTTTTTCAAACAAAAGCCTCTTAGCAAAGAAATGTCACATGGTTCAGAGAAAAACAGACAAAAGGGCAAACTCTCCTTCTCCTTTCTTCATTGAAGTTGATTACAGGGTGGAATACATTCAAAGACCAGAACGTCTTGAAATTCATTTCCGAGACAAGAATCACAGCAAAGAAATACAAAATGATCAGTGATAGAACTAGACATTGTTTACCAGTAAATCATTTGCATAATGTTTACATATGAATGCATTACTGATGAGTATAGACTTTTCTCATATTATTTTTTCTTAATGAATTTGATTTGGTTTTTTAACAATGACCAGTGCCTCTTGTTCTACCTCTGTCTGGTACTATTCCCGGTTGTTGCAGACTCTTGTCAATCTATTTTTCCTCTTATGGCCACTTAAAGATGGAAACATTATGCATTTATCCTGGGGTTTGTGAAATGATTTAATGATGCAAAGCATATGGAAATGCTTCCAAATAATGTGTAATAGCAAGTTTAGGAAGTGAAGGCTGTCTTGAATTTTGATAACTTACTAAGGGAAATATTGATGATTGGGAATGTTGGATGTTTAAGGGGAGAAAGTGAATAATTTACTATGTTACCTGGACTCCTGACACCTATTTCTTGGACCTCAGAGAAGACTTAATGATTCTCTTTTCAAAAAAAAAAAAAAAATCTTCTTTATGGTTCCTTTTCTGTGTGGTGAACCACACTTGTGAGTGATACGTTTACCACAAAAATGAAATACAAAACTATCTCAGCGCACTTTGAACAAGTAGAGATCTTGGGAGAGGGACAGCTTTCCCTGCATAAGGATAGAATTTATGTAAACAACTCTAATGAGAACTTTATATTGCATTCCCAATAATGAAATCCAATTTACTTAAAGTGAATAAGAGAAAAGTGGAGTGCCATGTACGGGAATATTCTTTGCTAGTCATTGAAACTAATCTTAAAAGGAATGCGGGCTTCCTCATCAAACTTCCAGCTGGGAAAAGTGCTGCCATCTTCCCATCACTCTCACTCTCACAGTAGTCTTGTCCTTTTAACTATTAGCCTCTTTCCAGATGTGATTTCTCTTCCAGAGGTTAGCGAAACCCCAGCTTCTTTGATCATGGACTCTGTGACACATCATAATCAAAAGCTTTTCTGTTTGAGGGTGGGGGAATTGGAGTTTCAACAGTAGAATAATCATGGAAACAATTCTATATATTTCTGTGCAGTATTTTAAAATTATGGTTCACCTATTTAAAACAAGAAAAAGAAAAACTCCCCCAAACACACACAAAACAGAAATATTTTGTTGAGAGGTAATCTTTTGCCAAAAGTATTTCCTAAGTCTAAATAAAAAATATGATAAATCACCGAGTTGCACTGATCCATTGTTACCATTGCAGTACAACAGACTGAAGGATTAAAATTCCTATTCATTTTACCAAGGGACTGGGGAAGTAAGACCTCTCAATTCTAATCAACTGTGTAAAAATTGAGCCTTCCCTTTAAATAAATAATTGATAGCTCTTTTATCCCAATTAGTTACCAACTCAAATTTCTTTGAAGGAATGAGGATGAAAACACAAAATACAGAAAGATTACATTTTGTAGATGTTTGGTCTCTTTTTCATAGCGAAGTCTATACTTTTTTATTGTTTTCTAATAACATTTATTTATATTTAAAGTAAACTAGTATTTAACATAGAGTTTGCCAGAAAATGATATTTGAGAAAACAAAGTTAAATATTGGTCATGGATATTTTTTTTAAATTATGGTCCAAAATAATAGATAAGACCGTACTCTAAAGTATGAATTCTGAGGGGGAGAATGAGCCTTCAAATGTCAAACTTTGTATTTGGTTTTTAAAAATATGATTAGCCATAAGAAGAAGTAAATCAGTGAGCATGCATTTTTTTTTAACAAAGACATAGGTCAAGCCCATAAATAGTATTGCCAAAAAATTTAGTTTTGTAAAACTATGTATATTGACGCATTGAATATTTTATTTCCATTAAATCACTTATGAGGCCACAATATAGCAGTGTACTCTAAACCACAAGAGCCAAGAATTTTAATAGGAAAATATGCCAGACTTGAACTTTAAAACTTGAAATGCTATGGAAGAGGCCAACTTTTATGATTAATTCAATTTTTTTCTTCAATATGTTAAAGTTTCTGCTTTTAAAATGTTCCAAACATATTTTCAATATATATTTATGAACATAGGATGGCCGTTCATCAGCCAGATTCATCAAGCAATTAACCATGTTTGGGGAAAGGTAATGATTAATCAGCTTAATTGATCAACATAAACTATTGAACATCAAGTAGGTTTTAAGGCATTATTATAAACTTCCTTATTTAGTTCATTTAATGTCCATTTGTAACAAAATATATTTAGTTATGCATTCTCAGAATGAAAGTAATGAGATATGGGCAAACTATTCTTGAGCTCCCTCATTTTAACAACATGAGTTAAGACTCAGATTTGTACAAAGCTAATACATGTCAGAAACAGGATTAAGTCCAAGTCTTCCATCAAGTTGTATGGGTATAAATAATGGCATTTCTTACTCATTAGAAACTATCTTTTCATTTCAAGCAAGGGGTATAATTTTTTTTTTTTTGGTGTCTCCCCTTTTATTTTATTATTTTTTTTCTATATGTAAAAGTTAAACTTTATTTTTTTTATTTTTATTATTATTATAATTATTTTTATTATTATACTTTAAGTTCTAGGGTACATGTGCATAACGTGCAGGTTTGTTACATATGTATACTTGTACCATGTTGCTGTGCTGCACCCATCAACTCGTCAGCACCCATCAACTCGTCATTTACATCAGGTATAACTCCCAATGCAATCCCTCCCCCCTCCGCCCTCCCCCCTCCCCCCTCCCCCCTCCCCATGATAGGCCCCGGTGTGTGATGTTTCCCTTCCCGAGTCCAAGTGATCTCATTGTTCAGTTCCCACCTATGAGTGAGAACATGCAGTGTTTGGTTTTCTGTTCTTGTGATATTTTGCTAAGAATGATGGTTTCCAGCTGCATCCATGTCCCTACAAAGGACACAAACTCATCCTTTTTTATGGCTGCATAGTATTCCATGGTGTATATGTGCCACATTTTCTTAATCCAGTCTGTCACTGATGGACATTTGGGTTGATTCCAAGTCTTTGCTATTGTGAATAGTGCCGCAATAAACATACGTGTGCATGTGTCTTTATAGCAGCATGATTCATAATCCTTTGGGTATATACCCAGTAATGGGATGGCTGGGTCGTATGGTACATCTAGTTCTAGATCCTTGAGGAATCGCCATACTGTTTTCCATAATGGTTGAACTAGTTTACAATCCCATCAACAGTGTAAAAGTGTTCCTATTTCTCCACATCCTCTCCAGCACCTGTTGTTTCCTGACTTTTTAATGATCGCCATTCTAACTGGTGTGAGATGGTATCTCATTGTGGTTTTGATTTTCATTTCTCTGATGGCCAGTGATGATGAGCATTTTTTCATGTGTCTGTTGGCTGTATGAATGTCTTCTTTTGAGAAATGTCTGTTCATATCCTTTGCCCACTTTTTGATGGGGTTGTTTGTTTTTTTCTTGTAAATTTGTTTGAGTTCTTTGTAGGTTCTGGATATTAGCCCTTTGTCAGATGAGTAGGTTGCAAAAATTTTCTCCCATTCTGTTGTTTTTTAGCCTAGAAAGTTTTTTAGCCTAGGAAGTGAAGTTTCTGATATTGCTAGACACTGTTAAAAGCAGTATGGAAAATGAGTATCCAACTTTGAACACTTTGAAAGTTAATTTTAGGGTAAGTCATTTTCCTCATTTGTGAGCCTCACTTTCTGCACCTGTAAATTTGAGAATTTGAAGAGTTGATTTCAAGTAAAATTTTATAGTTAAAAATAAAAATATCAAATATCTATTGTCTATACATTTAGCTGGTAGCTGGAATTGATGCTTTCCATAACTGACACACTATGAAGGCTTTGGTTTTCTGTACCATTAGGCTATTTTCTTCTGTCTGAGTTAACTGTGACATATGACTGTTAGCTGGTCATCATGCCACCATCATTGTCTGTATATGCACTCTTTTATTTTACATTTCCTAGGTGGTACAGATAAATCTTATAACATAAAAAATATATTTTTTTCTATTACTGATGCTGATTTTCATTAAAAATCTTCATTTCCCATATGGGTGAAATTCAATTTCAATCAACTTAAAGGTCCTCAACATCTTTCCAAACTATTATTATGAGGTAGGTAAAAGTTACCTGGTGCAATCTTACTGGGATGAGGATGAATATTTAGCTTCAGTCAATGACTGTTGACCATGATCACTGTCCTTACACCAGTCTATTACAGTTATATCACACACAGGTCCCAGTTACATCAACCTTTGCACTCCTTCAGTTATAAGTCTCTCTCAGTTTCCACCCATGTTCTATTTTCTGAGTCAAACATTTTCATACCCTTGATCCTAAGGGCATCATGAGAGCTCCCATGCTATTCTTCAGCACATAAAAAGTATTTCACTGTTCCCATGCCATGTTTGGGGTATGAACAAATCAGGTGATATTGTTTCAGGCTATCTGCCTATACACAACAGGCAACCTTTATTGTTCTTTTGTCGTGGCAGTTTTCTGGGCTTTTCTCAGAAAATTGGAGTGCAAGTCATCTTCATGTTAAAATCCATTCCTGTTTGAGTTTTTATGTCTTATACCCCTACTACATTACGGATGAAATCCAATCCAATATTTTCATGGATTCACTCTTCATTCTATATGGCTGTATTTCTCTATCCATTTTGCTTAGTCTTTATCTAGGCTGGTGCCTAAGTTACCATGTGTTCTCTTTATTTTGAGTATCATCTGGGATCTACACTGTTGATAACAAGAAGCACTTTTGATATTCTAAGATCTAACAAAGTTTTGCTGAAAGTGAATATCTCATGATCTAGCTTCCTAAGTGGGAAAAGCATTAAGCAAATGTAAAGGGCAAAAAAGTTAATGTTTCAAAATACCACCCTACTAAATTCACATTTCATATTTACTCACTGCACACTGAAGAAGAAAATATAGGCAAATTGGACATTCACATTTTATTAACCATTTGAGACTACACACCAAAAAAGAGCTGCTGTTATTGGTTGTCTAAATATGCAGGCTATTAAAAATTATTCTGCATACCTTTTGATTAATCTTTGTAGTTTAGCTATCATAAATGCTAGTATTTGGCATAATCTTGTTAAAACACTGTTTATGTAGTTTTTTTGGGACAAGACTTATTAAGAAAGCATTCCCTTAAGCATAATCGCAATACAAAGGAGTATATTCATTGAAAATCACTCATCCATTTCATTTAATTAATCTGGATTTACTGAAAATGATTTTTTTTCTAAATAATTATTGGTGGAAATTTTACTCTTTAGGAATTGCATATTTTGTGATTATCACCATTTCACTAATCAAAAAATAGGTACAAATAGAGTGACCTAGACTGTTGGTTGGCCTGGGAAAGTCCTGGTTTTTGCCTGCCGCCCTGTGTAATTATTTATAGTGTCTCTTTTTACTCTGAAAAGAATGTTTGTTTTGGACTATAAATTATTTAGTTCCTTAGTTGTCATAGATTATATCTGCCTTACATTCTTCAACACAGGTCATGAGTAGATTTAGTGGTCTGAAAGTTTCTGTTAGACAGAATACACTAATCCTTGCTGCTGATGCTTCTGGAGTGTTTACCACTTTCCATTCCTCCTGATTTCTAAGAAACAGTTTTTCTACTGTTTACAGATAAGGCCAATCATTGAAGAAAAGGAGAATATTTCAATGAAAAAGGAATTTTGATATCAGGAGTTATGGGTAGTAATAGCCTCAGGATTCACTCAGCTTAAATACATTATTTTCAAAATCCTTTTATCACTTGCATGTCCCTTGGAGGTCTGACATGGAAGCAAAGCTTTAGCCATCAGCCAAAATAGTAGTCCTTCATAACCTTAAGTTGTAGAAACAGCAATCTTTTATCTGACTCTTTAAAACTCAGTATCAACTAAATCTTTATTAAATTTCATAGAATTTTAATCAAGTATCCTATTTGAGGAATAAGATTTTAGTTTCAACTATTATTCTCCATTTTTGTCTGTATTACATAATAAAATAGTGTTCAAGAACTTGAAAATCTGCCATTTTTACTCAACTGATTTTGTCTTTATACATAAGCCAAGTTGTGGAATCTCAATATTGATTTGAATCTTTAAACATTCTTTTGGAATAATATATTACATTATTATCCTAAGGATCATGGTGTTCAGGAATAATCTGATAATGCCAGGATCCTAGTCTTCTTACCATACTGTTTAAACAACACTTGTCCAACATTATGCAGTTATTTTTGCTCTTGTCCATAGCAGCCCAGAAGCAAGTATCTTTTCATGTGTTCCAAACTGTATTCTAGAATCAGCCTTAGAAAGTAACTAAACATAATGAGACATTATAAAAGAGAGTTAGACATTACTTTTATTAAAGCCCAAAGCATTGCTTTTAGAAAAATAGATCCTAGTGTTCAGATGAAATATAGTAAACATACACATCCACTAGGTTCTTACATTTGGTTATGTAAGACTTAAATTGGTCACTAAGATATGAAGAAGTTGTTATTGTGTTGTTATTATTATTTACTTTTTAGTTATGTCCAAAATTGAATTTTATATCACTAATGTTAACAATAATTTTCACTCTTTTAAAGACCTTATAATCATCAAGATACTGTTTTCCTACCATATAAAACTAAATTTTTGAATTTTAATAGAGAATTAATACAATACTTGAACAGAACCAAAGCAACTTTTTGAGTAAAATTAAGTCGCACACTATTCTTCTTGTAAAAGTGGGGTGTTCTTCAATGTCTTTTCAAGAAGGCATATTTAAAAACAAATAAAGCAAACAAAAAACAAAGTTATGGTTTCTTACCACCATAATGCAACAATAAAAAGACACCTCAATGTGAATGATTTAGGTCACAGTCTCAAAGTAAAATATCCTCTTAAATAAATTACAACTTTGAGAAAATACTAAACTGTCATTTTTTTTCAGATGATGCAAATGATTAAAAAGATGATCATGAAGACACACTCTTTAAATGATTTGGGGAAAGCATTAGACCAAGGGACATGGTAGTCATTACTCAAAATTCTTAAATAGTTCTCTTTCTATTAAACCTCATTATCAGAAAGCTAAGCTTATGAACATACTACTCTGGCCAGCTATAGAATCATCTTAACCAATCTTTAATTAGTCTTTTTATTGAATAATGCAGGATCTTGTATATTATTATCAAATCACTATCAAGTGTACTGCCTACTATGATGCCAATATGCTTAAAATATTCTGAGAAATAATATTTCTCTCAATTTCTTACATGAAAAAAGTCAGTTTTTGCCTTTATTTTTAAGAAGTTTAAAGTTAATTTTTACTGCAAGTTGACAACTTTCACTAGTCTGAGTTTGGGGACACAGTTCTATTTTCTTTTTCCTTAACTACTTACTAGCAGTTGTTTGTTTTGTTTTGTTTTCATATATTAGATATACATTTAATGGTAAGGTAGCCCCAGTTCTTTTTGGAAGTATGAAGGTCAACAAATAGCATGCTTTTGATTAGAAATTAAGTGCCCCGTATCCAGAGAATTTTGTCCCCTGAATAAGACTTCTGCAATTAGACTAAGTAGTAGCTTGGTTTCTCATGTAACTTGAGCCATTAGGTTAGGGTTGCATACTTGCTTGTTTGTTGTGGATAAATACCACACTATTAAGTGTGTTATGCCATTAAGTATCAATTTTATTCACCCTTCCCATGCTAAAAGACACTATGATGAATTCTTGCTTCTTATTTAGAAATGAGAAACTAAACTAGGAATCATTGTACACAGCCTTCAATACATGCATTTTATGCCAAACACTCTCTTTTTTTTAGGGGATTTAACCTGGGAAAAGAGGAAGAGGCACAGATTCTTCTTGAGTCACAAAGATCAAGCAGATATGCAGAAATATCTTATCTTAGCTTTACATGCTTTTCATATGTACTTGCATAATATCTTACATTAAAAACTTGTCTGGTTTTTCCTTTGTGTGTTTATGCTATTGTTGTCGTGTGTGACTTCTGGGTCATGAGATTTTGAAGTCTCAAACTAACAACATAAGATGTTGATAAGAATGGCAGGTGAACAGTCACCTGTTTTCTTCGCACTTTCAAGTATTGTTTCGATTCTTATAACAAGACTGTCTCTGGATTGCTCTCAGGATGTAGCAACGGAGTGAAACCTGAAGCATGTTTTCTCTGGAAATTCTACTTCATTCTGATTTGAATGAACTTGTGTGAACTTAAAGCATCATTCAGCTTTGAGGTTCCTGTCCCATGCAGAAACCTAACATTTGTTGAGTTCCACAGAGAGAAGAGAGATTTAAGCTCTTATGTATTTCTTAGTTTTCTCATCTTGTAGCATAAGATACTGTAGTGGAGTCACGGATGGATTAGTGGCAGTGAGGGACAAGTTCCATATTCAGCAGTCTGCTTCTCTGCTACCTTAGAGTCCATTTGGATTAAGAAAAGAACATTTTTGATTACAATATGTTTCTTTGTTTATATTTTTTCTTCTGAGATTCTTGAATTTACCTGATTTAAAGGCATTTTCCTGCTACTATTCCTAAGAGTCATTGCTAAAACATAGTTCATTTTATTATAGAAACAGAGTAAGCTAATTATCTCCTGAGAACTTGCTATAATTTTAAGGGTTATGCACAAGATGTTAACTAATCACACAGCTCCCAGATATTTGTAACATGCAGTGTGACTCTGAGGTTGCATTTACATGAGTGCTAGGCATGACTTATGATGTGTTGTTTCTGGTGCTGCATGGAAGAAAAAATAGTACATTATGCAGGGTGAAATTTACAATACTTTACATGTCTTATTCCAGATTGAATAGAAGTATATATTATTTTATCACAATTCAACAATTCACAGCATTTTCTAAAAATTAATATTTTTGGCCAGGCACGGTGCCTCACACCTGTAATCCCAGCACTTTGGGAGGTCGAGGTGGAAACATCACGAGGTCAGGAGTTCGAGAAAAGCCTGGCCAATATGGTGAATCCCATCTCTACTAAAAATACAAAAATTACCCAGGCACAGTGGTGGGTGCTTGTAATCACAGCTACTCGGGAGGCAGCAAACCACCATGGCACATGTATACCTATGTAACAAACCTGCACGTTCTGTACATATATCCCATAACTTAAAGTGTGTGTGTGTGTGTGTGTATTTATTTATTTATATAAAACATAGACTTCTGGGAAGATCAGTTTACAAAAAGCAAAACAACGTAACTCAAAACAAAAGACCCACAACTAAATCTGCTCACAACTCCCTTCTTTTGCACTATGCCCACCAAAACCATTCCATGTTCTAGCTTCAGTTTAAGTAGGGCAATTTCAGTTTCAAAGGTGATTCATTTGTTATTCAAGGCTTCATGTGCTACTTCATTTTTTTGTGCTAATTCTGTCCAAACTTACTCACTAAAGCAGCTCCTCCTTATTTCTCTTTCCTATTACCACCTAATCTAGCTACATTATGCCAAAAATAACACAAAACTGGCTTTTATATAATTTTCTGTGTGTTTTCAGAGAATTGACTGACACTACTACCTGCAAACTGTCTGTTGGTTTTGCCCATTTCTTAAACAATGGCCAAATGTTCACCCACCTAAGTACGTACAGGTACTTTGGGAAAAAGCGACGGCAATCAGCTTGCTTTAAGGCCTTCAACTTTTACATGCAGATAATGAGGTAGAGGTCAAACCATATAGGAAATGTCGTTCAGTTTGACAGTGCAAAGGGAATAGATCTTTCACAAACTGGTTCAACTGATGA
Organism: Theropithecus gelada; assembly: GCF_003255815.1. NCBI lineage: Eukaryota > Metazoa > Chordata > Mammalia > Primates > Cercopithecidae > Theropithecus > Theropithecus gelada. Next base: position 99,418,021 of record NC_037670.1, read on the forward strand.
GAAAACACAAGGTGACCAGATGTATATCTGTTTACTTTCATTTCCCAGCTATTTCCATGTCCTATGATGGGAATGGATGGAAAGTTTCATGTTATGTTTTGGCTTCTACTAAATTAGTCCTACTGCTTCTGGAAAGAAGTCCTTTTCCCTCCCAGAAAAACAAACAAACAAACAAACAACACAACAAAATACATATTTTAACTGAGAAAGAAAACCGGAGCTAAGCCGAGAGCAAGATGAAAACAGCACAGTGATTATAGATAACAATGTGTAAATATTTGAAAAATCTCCTTCAAAATTGGGTTAACTTGATTCATGCTTATAAACCTCGGATACATGTATCCCCAGACACATGCAGTATTTTGCAGAAGCATATACAGATCCACGGTGTAAATGTGGAATGCATCGTGGGAGAATCAGGAAAACAAAATGTATGGAAAACTGGGCAATTTTATTGGTAATCTGTTTAAAATACTTTTCAAAATAAAAATTAGCAAAGATATGATGCCCACAAGTGGATTACTGAAATACCATCACCAAACAGGACATCAGGTATGCATAATGTGAGTAATAAAGTTCTCTTCATGACTGAGGCAGCCCTGTGGTGTTTTATAATAAAATAATTAGGTTCTGTGCAGCCTTGTCCTGTTTTCACTCCTCTCTTTAAAAATTTGGTGCAACTCTGACTTTAGTGATCCCTAAGAAAGGAGAAATTGGACATGGCCAAGCCTCTGGGAGTTTCCTGTGACCTCCACTGATGAGATTAGGAAGATTTATTTTGGCATCTCTGCTTTTCCCTTTAGAGTGACCAGTCAGAAACTGGTGTCTAGAAGACTGTGATGACGATGAAGTAGGAGACCTCTCGTCACTGCATTTCTAGAGCCTTTATGTTGCTTCCTCTTCCTTAGTGGCTTATAAGCAGGGAGACTGTTCATTCTGTGGCAGATGGGGGAGTGAAAGGAGTGCAGGGCCAACAGAAATGTCCTAGGAAAACTGGACCCAATTTTCATAATAGGTGACAGGGAAGTTTGTAAAGGAAGAATTAAAGTTTGAGTTAATTTGATACATCAGTTTTAAGGGTGCTTCTTGGGGCAATATATGTGAGGATAGAAGAGCCTGATTTCATACAGTGTGTCAGTCACCAAAGCATGTAGCATAAAATACCAAAATTACATCAGGCTTAACATAGGGCACACAATCTCAAAAACATTCAGCAATTTCCATGGGAGTATTTTAATTTACTTTTCCAAGACTTGGGGTTGCTCTTTTACTCTTTTACTTTTAGGAGTTTCCCAATGAGAATTGTACATATTTAGAAACTTCTGGGAGAAAAAGGGTGACTCCTACACTGCTCTATGTCATCAGTGATTAAATAACTCATTAATGTAGCCTTTGCATAATTATAAATAGGCAACTGGTCATTTGAATTAACATCTTCACTATTTGGTTAAAACAGAATTAGTTAAATAATGAAAGTTCCTTTCAGATACCATAAGGCAATAAGAAAAATTTTACAAAAGTAAATTTTGATATATTAATGTTTAATTAATGAAAAGTTAAGAAAACAAAAGCTATGACTTCTTTTTCTTGGAGCAGAATTAAAACACAAAAATTATAATTTCTCTTTATATATATACATTATGATATTTTATTTACATATAATTTCAGACTTACAGGGAAACTATTAAATATATATATGTGATGCTAATTTGTGTGTTAGCCTCAGCACAGCTGCTTTAAACATAATTTTTATGCAGCAGTACCACATACAATGTGTTGATAATTTATTTTTCTAAATTACACATATAATATACAAAATAAGTTTACTTCAAACTGCTTTTATTTCTTCCTCATCTCTGTATATTGTCCTTTGTTATTTTTTAAATTTAATAATTTTTCAAACTAAATTTACTTTCTTCTTGAGATAATAAATGTATCAAATTGAGTATAAAGAATATTCTTTGTGGCCGGGCGCGGTCACTCGTGCCTGTAATCCCAGCACTTTGGGAGGCCGAGGTGGGCAGATCACGAGGTCAGGAGATCAAGATCATCCTGGCTAACACGGTAAAAGCCTGTCTCTCCTAAAAATACCAAAAAAAAAAAAAAAAAAAAGCCAGGCATGGTGGCGGGTGCCTGTAGTCCCAGCTACTCGGGAGGCTGAGGCAGGAGACTGGCGTGAACCTGGGTGGCAGAGCTTGCAGTGCGCCACTGCACTCCAGCCTGGGTAACACAGTGAGACTCCACCAAAAAAAAAAAAAAGGAATATTCTTTGCAAATTATCTGAAATAATTCAAGAAAATTCAGTTTTGAAAAATGAATATTAGTTAACTACTACAAATATTTTAGAAGTAAACCTCTAAGATTCTCAGAACAATTCCAAAAGGGGACTTGTATAAAACAAGTGCTTTCTGACATTTTTCTAGTTTCAGTTTCATCACCTGTGAAATTGAATTAAACATTTTTACCTCATAGGATTTGGTTGAGGGGCTGATGGAGAGATACAGGTCATTATTTTTGTGTCTGACTTAATGGTCATTTTGTAGGTGAATCAGTGCCCTGAGGAAAAGGAATCTGGTATAGGTGGAAGTTATTGCTGTTGGGAGAAGCTTACAAGTTTGGAGTCATGGGGCATTAAAGTGGGCATCCTTTGTGCACGTTATTCCCTTTGCCTTGATGCTTTCTCCCTTTCCTTCCTAGGCCAACTCTGACTTACCCTTTAGTTTGGCTGAGGCATCACCTCAACTGGGAAGCATGCTCTTGTGAGATAGACTGTAGTAAATTAGTTTGTATGTGTGCCTGTAGTATGACATGTAGTCTCCTATCACAACATAGCGGGCGTATGTCTTCACAATGTTTACCATACGTGTTGTGCTTACCTAGCTCCTCAATTAGAATTTGGGCTCCATATTTTACATTGCAGGATTTTCAATTCTATTACCAAAATGTAGTGCCTTAATTCTGAACTATTTAAAATTCCATCATTCTAATAACCAGTGAGCTCCTGCTATGTCAGACATTCTACTAGGCTCACTGCACCTGATAAATCTAAAGCACAGACTAAATCTTGTTCTTGGTGAAGAAGTGTATTGTAACTACGTAGAACAATAAAGATAAAATGATCATACTAGTGACCTAGAAGTGAGCAGGACAGTCCCCAGTGTTGTGAAATTGCTTCTAATGGACTCAGGGAATTCCCAAGCAATCAGAACACACATATGCTACAAACGAGCAGCAGGTGTTCCCCCCTGCATATCCCTACCAAGTGAGCATATTTTCATGTTCTTTTTTCTCTCCCTCTGCCTCAAAATAGGTTATTTTTTTCCATCACAGTAGAATTATGCCTTCCAGAGAAGCCTTACACATGAAAGAATTAAATACAGGATAAGTGCAGGTTGTTAAATGAATCTGTACTCCAAAAACAACATGAGGTGAGATTTCTGCCAAAAAGAAGCACTAAAAACAAAACACAAAACAACCAGGGAAACTTCATACAATGTTTACAAAGTTGAAAGTTGAAGTATTACTGTGTAATATATTTTCTAAATACAATAATCAAGGCAGAAATAAATAAGATCATGTAGGTTAAGATTTGTGCATTAACTCTTAGAGCTTTCATTACTTGTCAAACTTTCTGGAATGCTTCTTATTGCACAGAATGATCCATGTGGAAAATAAAAAATTTGTAAAATATGGTTTATCAGGTCTAAAATATATTTCTTAATAATATGATATGCTTACGGTAGAAAACTTAGAAAATTCAATGAAAAAAATGCCTATATTCTGACCACACAAAACCAATTACTGTTAACACTTTTGTTATATCAAATCCATTAATTATTTTCTATGCATAATATTTGTTTTGATATTTTTACATAGTTAGTTTCTGCCCACCCAAAGGTTCATTATATGTTTGAGTTACATTATGTTTAATTATAGAGAGCTCAAATATTAACTACACTTACCAGAGATATTACAGGCTGCAGAAAATGTTAAACTTTCCTCCCTCATTGAGTACCAACGTACATTTGAATAATGGTTTTACATTTTTTAAAATATTGACTTATTTATTCTTCATAAAAAAACCTTGATAAATAAGAATATCCCCTTTCTTCAGGTGTGTCTACAGAATCAAGTGACTTACAAAGATCACTCATTGTAGTCTAATAAGTAAAGTAAGAGTGAATGTATTGTCCCCAAGGTCCTCCTTCAGAGTTTTCGCTGCTACTGCACAGATTTATTTATTTTTTTTCTTTTGGATCTTATAAGTCTTGTACTTTCCTTTCTTTTTTTAAATTATACTTTAAGTTTTGGGGTACATGTGAAGAACGTGCAGGCTTGTTACATAGGTATACACATGCCATGGTGGTTTGCTGCACCCATCAATCATCTGCATTAGGTATTTCTCCTAATGCTATCCCTCCCCTAGTACCCCACCCCCCGAAAGGCCCCAGTGTGTGATGTTCCCATCCCTGTGTCCATGTGCTCTCATTGTTCAACTCCCACTTATGAGTGAGAACATGCGTTGTTTGGTTTTCTGTTTCCATGTTAGTTTGCTGAGAATGATGGTTTCCAACTTCATCCATGTCCCTGCAAAGGACATGAACTCATCCTTTTTCATGGCTGCATAATATTTCATGGTGTATATGTGTCACATTTTCTTTATCCATTCTATCACTGATGGACATTCAGGTTGGTTCCAAGTCTTTGCTATTGTGAATAGTGCCGCAATAAACATACATGTGCATGTGTTTTTATAGAATGATTTATAATCCACTGGGTATATACCCAATAATGGGATTGCTGGGTCAAATGGTATTTCTAGTTCTAGATGCTTGAGGAATCGCCACACTGTCTTCCACAATGGTTGAACTAATTTACAGTCCCATCAACAGTGTAAAAGTGTTACTATTTCTCCACATCCTCTCCAGCATGTGTTATTTCTTGATTTTTTAATGGTCGCCATTCTAACTGGTGTGAGGTGGTATCTCCTTGGGGTTTTGATTTGCATTTCTCTAACGACCAGTGATAAGCTTTTTTTCACGTGTTTGTTGGCTGCATAAATGTCTTCTCTTGAGAAGTGTCTGTTCATATACTTCGCCCACTTTTTTTGTTGTTGTTTTGTTTTTTTTTGTTTTTTTTGTTTTTTTATTTTTATTTTTTATTTTGTTTTATTTTTTTAAATTTATTTATTATTATTATACTGTAAGTTGTAGGGTACATGTGCATACCGTGCAGGTTTGTTACATATGTATACTTGTGACTTGTTGGTGTGCTGCACCCATCAACTCATCATTTACATCAGGTATAAATCCCAATGCAATCCCTCCCCCCTCCCCCCTCCCCATGATAGGCCCCGGTGTGTGATGTTCCCCTTCCTGAGTCCAAGTGATCTCATTGTTCAGTTCCCACCTATGAGTGAGAACATGCGGTGTTTGGTTTTCTGTTCTTGTGATAGTTTGCTAAGAATGATGGATTCCAGCTGCATCCATGTCCCTACAAAGGACACAAACTCATACTTTTTTATGGCTGCATAGTATTCCATGGTGTATATGTGCCACATTTTCTTAATCCAATCTGTCACTGATGGACATTTGGGTTGATTCCAAGTCTTTGCTATTGTGAATAGTGCTGCAATAAACATACGTGTGCATGTGTCTTTATAGCAGCATAATTTATAATCCTTTGGGTATATACCCAGTAATGGGATGGCTGGGTCATATGGAACATCTAGTTCTAGATCCTTGAGGAATCGCCATACTGTTTTCCATAATGGTTGAACTAGTTTACAATCCCATCAACAGTGTAAAAGTGTTCCTATTTCTCCACATCCTCTCCAGCACCTGTTGTTTCCTGACTTTTGAATGATCGCCATTCTAACTGGTGTGAGATGGTATCTCATTGTGGTTTTGATTTTCATTTCTCTGATGGCCAGTGATGATGAGCATTTTTTCATGTGTTTGTTGGCTGTATGAATGTCTTCTTTTGAGAAATGTCTGTTCATATCCTTTGCCCACTTTTTGATGGGGTTGTTTGTTTTTTTCTTGTAAATTTGATTGAGTTCTTTGTAGGTTCTGGATATTAGCCCTTTGTCAGATGAGTAGATTGCAAAAATTTTCTCCCATTCTGTAGGTTGCCTGTTCACTCTGATGGTAGTTTCTTTTGCTGTGCAGAAGCTCTTTAGTTTAATGAGATCCCATTTGTCAATTTTGGCTTTTGCTGCCGTTGCTTTTGGTGTTTTAGACATGAAGTCTTTGCCCATGCCTATGTCCTGAATGGTACTACCTAGGTTTTCCTCTAGGATTTTTATGGTATTAGGTCTAACATTTAAGTCTCTAATCCATCTTGAATTAATTTTCGTATAAGGAGTAAGGAAAGGATCCAGTTTCAGCTTTCTACTTATGGCTAGCCAATTTTCCCAGCACCATTTATTAAATAGGGAATCCTTTCCCCATTTCTTGTTTCTCTCAGGTTTGTCAAAGATCAGATGGCTGTAGATGTGTGGTATTATTTCTGAGGACTCTGTTCTGTTCCATTGGTCTATATCTCTGTTTTGGTACCAGTACCATGCTCTGTTTTGGTACCAGTACCATGCTGTTTTGGTTACTGTAGCCTTGTAGTATAGTTTGAAGTCAGGTAGCGTGATGCCTCCAGCTTTGTTCTTTTGACTTAGGATTGTCTTGGAGATGCGGGCTCTTTTTTGGTTCCATATGAACTTTAAAGCAGTTTTTTCCAATTCTGTGAAGAAACTCATTGGTAGCTTGATGGGGATGGCATTGAATCTATAAATAACCTTGGGCAGTATGGCCATTTTCACGATATTGATTCTTCCTATCCATGAGCATGGTATGTTCTTCCATTTGTTTGTGTCCTCTTTTATTTCACTGAGCAGTGGTTTGTAGTTCTCCTTGAAGAGGTCCTTTACATCCCTTGTAAGTTGGATTCCTAGGTATTTGATTCTCTTTGAAGCAATTGTGAATGGAAGTTCATTCCTGATTTGGCTCTGTGTTTGTCTGTTACTGGTGTATAAGAATGCTTGTGATTTTTGCACATTAATTTTGTATCCTGAGACTTTGCTGAAGTTTCTTATCAGCTCAAAGATCAAAAGAGACAAAGAAGGCCATTACATAATGGTAAAGGGATCAATTCAACAGGAAGAGCTAACTATCCTAAATATATATGCACCCAATACAGGAGCACCCAGATTCATAAAGCAAGTCCTTAGAGACTTACAAAGAGACTTAGACTCCCATACAATAATAATGGGAGACTTCAACACTCCACTTTCAACATTAGACAGATCAACAAGACAGAAAGTGAACAAGGATATCCAGGAATTGAACTCATCTCTGCAGCAAGCAGACCTAATAGACATCTATAGAACTCTCCACCCCAAATCAACAGAATATACATTCTTCTCAGCACCACATCGTACTTACTCCAAAATTAACCACGTAATTGGAAGTAAAGCACTCCTCAGCAAATGTACAAGAACAGAAATTATAACAAACTGTCTCTCAGACCACAGTGCAATCAAACTAGAACTCAGGACTAAGAAACTCAATCAAAACCGCTCCACTACATGGAAACTGAACAACCTGCTCCTGAATGACTACTGGGTACGTCACGAAATGAAGGCAGAAATAAAGATGTTCTTTGAAACCAATGAGAACAAAGATACAACATACCAGAATCTCTGGGACACATTTAAAGCAGTGTGTAGAGGGAAATTTATAGCACTAAATGCCCACAAGAGAAAGCAGGAAAGATCTAAAATTGACATTCTAACATCGCAATTAAAAGAACTAGAGAAGCAAGAGCAAACACATTCAAAAGCTAGCAGAAGGCAAGAAATAACTAAGATCAGAGCAGAACTGAAGGAGATAGAGACACAAAACACCCTCCAAAAAATCAATGAATCCAGGAGTTGGTTTTTTGAAAAGATCAACAAAATTGACAGACCACTAGCAAGACTAATAAAGAAGAAAAGAGAGAAGAATCAAATCGACAGAATTAAAAATGATAAAGGGGATATCACCACCGACCCCACAGAAATACAAACTACCATCAGAGAATACTATAAACACCTCTACGCAAATAAACTGGAAAATCTAGAAGAAATGGATAATTTCCTGGACACTTACACTCTTCCAAGACTAAACCAGGAAGAAGTTGAATCCCTGAATAGACCAATAGCAGGCTCTGAAATTGAGGCAACAATTAATAGCCTACCAACCAAAAAAAGTCCAGGACCAGATGGATTCACAGCTGAATTCTACCAGAGGTACAAGGAGGAGTTGGTACCATTCCTTCTGAAACTATTCCAATCAATAGAAAAAGAGGGAATCCTCCCTAACTCATTTTATGAGGCCAACATCATCCTGATACCAAAGCCTGGCAGAGACACAACAAAAAAAGAGAATTTTAGACCAATATCCCTGATGAACATCGATGCAAAAATCCTCAATAAAATACTGGCAAACCGGATTCAGCAACACATCAAAAAGCTTATCCACCATGATCAAGTGGGCTTCATCCTTGGGATGCAAGGCTGGTTCAACATTCGCAAATCAATAAACATAATCCAGCATATAAACAGAACCAAAGACAAGAACCACATGATTATCTCAATAGATGCAGAAAAGGCTTTTGACAAAATTCAACAGCCCTTCATGCTAAAAACGCTCAATAAATTCGGTATTGATGGAATGTACCTCAAAATAATAAGAGCTATTTATGACAAACCCACAGCCAATATCATACTGAATGGGCAAAAACTGGAAAAATTCCCTTTGAAAACTGGCACAAGACAGGGATGCCCTCTCTCACCACTCCTATTCAACATAGTGTTGGAAGTTCTGGCTAGGGCAATCAGGCAAGAGAAAGAAATCAAGGGTATTCAGTTAGGAAAAGAAGAAGTCAAATTGTCCCTGTTTGTAGATGACATGATTGTATATTTAGAAAACCCCATTGTCTCGGCCCAAAATCTCCTTCGCCCACTTTTTGATGAGTTTTTCTTTTTTCCTTGTAAATTTAAGTTCCTTGTAGATTCTGGATATTAGCCCTTTGTTTAACAGATAGATTGCCAAAATTTTCTCCCATTCTGTAGGTTGCTTGTTCACTCAGATGATAGTTTCTTTTGCTCTGCAGAAGCTCTTTAGTTTAATTAGATCTCATTTGTCGATTTTGGTTTTTGTTGCCATTTGCTTTTGGTGTTTTAGTCATGAAGTCTTTGCCCATGCCTATGTCCTAAATGGTATTGCCTAGGTTTTCTTATAGGGTTTTTATGGCTTGGGGTCTTATGTTTAAGTCTTTATTTTATTTATTTTTTTGTTTTTTTGAGACGGAGTTTTGCTCTGTAGCCCGGGCTGGAGTGCAGTTGCTGGATCTCAGCTCACTGCAAGCTCCGCCTCCAGGGTTCCCGCCATTCTCCTGCCTCAGCCTCCGGAGTAGCTGGGACTACAGGCGCCCGCCACCTCGCCCGGCTAGTTTTTTTTGTATTTTTAGTAGAGACGGGGTTTCACCGTGTTAGCCAGGATGGTCTCGATCTCCTGACCTCGTGATCCACCCGTCTTGGCCTCCCAAAGTGCTGGGATTACAGGCTTGAGCCACCGCGCCCGGCTATGTTTAAGTCTTTAATCCATCTTGAGTTTTATAGTGTAAGGAAAGGGTTCAGTTTCAGTTTTCTGCATATGGCTAGCCAGTTTTCCTAATACCATTTATTAAATAGGGAATCCTTTCCCCATTGCTTCTTTTTGTCAGGTTTGTCGAAGATCAGATGGCTATAGATGTGTAGCGTTATTTCTGAGGCCTCTGTTCTGTTCCATCAGTCTATATATCTTTTCTTTTACATTTTCTAGTTGAATAAAAACATTTCTGATTAATATCCTTTCAGAACTAGAATATGATGAAGTCTCCACAAAATGATGGAAGTCTTAAAGTTGAAAATGTCTATTTTCTATTCAATAGTATAAAAAATCTACCATTTAAACATTTGAGATACTTGAGATTAAAGTACACATTTGGAAAATCCTAAGATACCAAGAGTTCGGAGGGGCTAGATGGGATCTGAGAACTGCTAGGACAAAAGATGAAGATTGCTAGCGCTCGCTCCTGATCATGTGTGAGTGCTAAAACCCTTCTCTTCTTTGTCATTTGTGTGAAAGTGGCTAAAATATTAACATAGAACTGCTGTGAGTACACTTGGTAAATTATCTCAATATCAGAACCTATATAACCTATATCAAACCTCCTATTTCTGAGGAGATATTAGTCTGGAGTTCTGCCAGATTTCCACAGTATGGGGAATTACATGTGGTAAATAAACTGTCTGGAGATTCTATTGGACAATGATCTCAGTTATCTCAGTTTTCACTTATGTCACTTTTATTATATTATTTATATCAGAACCTAGAGAACAAAACAGCAAGGCAAACATGGACAGTCAAAACAAATATTATATCTTCAATACTGTATTTGTTTTCTTATCATGATGAGATTTACATGAACAACAATTTATGAACTGACACAGCCAAAGCTTCTTGTTCATCTTTCACTGGAGGGAAGGGAAGAGGGGTAGTAGATACCAGTCCTTTGTGTCACACTGAATCCCAACACCTGCCATGTTTTACTACCTCAGCGTGTGTTTTTGCGTTATCCTCAGCCCTGCCTTCATCAGGGGATGTAGGTCCAATCTGTATATATACAGCGATGTAAAGCTTCAAAAAAAAAAAAAAAAAAATTGGCCCCCAGTCTTTTCTGCAACTTTAGCCTTCTTGGTTGTGGGAATACCAGAGGACTGGACCCAAGTCCTGTTTTAATTTATTTGTCATGGCAGACTTGTCAGTTGATCTGTCACCTCAGCATTCTATTGGAACTGATTGCCTTAAACATTAGGCTGAAAGAATAGCAGCCTGGGAGGGGTATTTTATCCCTCCCAGGGCAAAAAAAATGTCATTGGCTATTCTCTCTTCTGGTGATTGTAAACTTTGTGTGGAGTTGACTATGGCTGATAGTATGACTATAAGGCAATGATCAAGAAAATGCTAATCAAGACATGCAGTATTGCTTCAATACCTCTTTCAATGACTAGAGAGCCTGGAGGTACAGGGAACCTGGAAAAAGAGGAAGAACAGTCCTCCGTGGCTTATTCAATTACAGATCCTAGAGTCCATTAATATCAGTTAGTTTCATTAGTGGATATTTGATAGAGTTGCTCAATAGAGTACATCAGAAGGCTCAGGAGCACCATGATCAGGGTGGTTGTCTTAGTCTGTTTTCTGTTGCCGTAACTGAGTACTTGAGATGGGTAATTAATAAGGAAAAGAGGTTTATTTCTTACAGTTCTGGAAGCTGGGAAGCCCAAGAGCATGGTACTGACATCTGGTGAGGGCCTTCTTGCTATGTTATAACACAGAGGAGGGCATCACATGGTGAGAGGATAAGAGTGTGCTTGTCAGCTCAGATCTCTCTTCCTCTTCTTATAAAGCCACCAGTCAATCATGACCTTATCTAATACCAATTTCCTAATTACTTCCCAAAGGCCCCACCTTCAAATACCATCAACATGTAAATTTAATGATTATGTTTCCAACATATAAAAGTTGGGGGACACATTCAAATCATAGGAGCGATATCACAGGACACACTGGGACGGTGAACATCTTTACCTATGTAACATCCAGTACTAAATGGCAGCCCTGGAAGTCTGAAAGATGATCTAAGGAGGCCACCATCTATGAAAGATGCCCCAAAATATTTGCAAAGCCTCGGTGATAATCCTTCTGAAGGGATCTAATGTCAAGATAGTAAGTGTGTAGCTGTTTCACACCTTCAGTAGTTTTAGGTTTTCCCTTTATGTAAGAAAAGGGACCATTTTTTTCTATTTCCAGAAATAGCTATAGCATCTGGCTTATATCCCAAACTAACCCTTTGCTAGAGATCCTGGGATTCTTCTGTCACTTCTATAATCTCCTACTTCCCCTATGATTTTGTGAAATTGGAGTGCATTTATCTGTACACTTTCCAGGTTTAGGATGGACAGCACTGTTTCAACTGACATGTCATCTGGATACACAGGAGTTGGAAAAAGTAACTTTAGTGATTGTGTTGTCTCATAACAGCCAGCCAGAGTCAGCAATGACTACAGATTTGCATCCCCATGGTTCACAGAGTACATTCTGGACTTGGAGACTTCAACGGGTGTCAGGATAGTAGGAAGATAAGAAACATAATGAGGGCAAGAGACTGATTTCTCAGCACTGTGATTATACCATGCACTATTATTAAGGAAGGCTGGCAACCAAATAGGAATTTTCATGATATTCTTGTATTTGGGCTCAGATAGCTTTAAGCAAAAAATCCAACCAGCTTTCCAAGTATTCTCTTTGTTTTTACTTTCAGTTTGACTATGATGTATTTAGGTGTGGATGTTTTTGTATTTATCCTACTTAGAGTTTACTGAGCTTCTTGAACACGTAAATTAATGTTTTTCATAAAGTTTGGCATATTTTTAGTCATTACATCTTCAATTTTTGCCCTACCCCTCTTTTTTTCCTATCTTTTTCAGGAACTCTCATTTTGTGTATGTTGGTATGCTTGATGGGGACGCATAGGTATCTGTGGCTCTGGTCATTTTTCTTGAAACTTTTATTTCTTTCTCTGCTTCAGATTAAATGATTTCTACTGAAATATTTTCAAGTGTGGTGACTTGACTCTTTCTTCTGCCATCTCAAGTATGATTAGTTCCTGTAGGAACTTTTCTGTTTCAATTATTATGTTCTTCAACTCCAGACTACTTCTTTTTTCGTTTTTAGATACAGTGTCTTTCTTTGTCACCCAGGCAGGAGTGCAGTGATGTGATCATAGCTCACTGCAGCCTCAAACTCCTGGGCTCGAGTGATCCCCCTACTTCAGTTTCCTGAATAGCTGGGACCACAGGTGCATGCCCTGAAGCCTGGTTAAAATTTATTTATTTATTTACTTATTTACTTACTTACTTATAGAGACAGAGTCTCTCTGTTGCTCTGGCTTGTCTCAAGCTCCTGGCTTCAAAGTACTCCTGAGTTTGCATTTGACTTTGTTTTATAATTGATACTTCATTATTGAAACTTTCTGTTTGATGTCTCATTTTCATACTTTCATTTAATTACTTAAAAATAACTTTCTTTAGTTCTTGAACATATTTATAAAAGCTTCTTTGAAATTTTTGTTTGCTAAACCTAACAATTGACTTCACTCAGAGAGTTTTTATGTTTGCTCTTTACCTTTGGTATAGGATATACTTCTTTGTAATAGGTCTTAAGATATTTTTTTGAAAACTGAAACCTTTATATAAAATATTACAGCAACTCTAGATTCTGATTGCTCAGGGGGATTGTTGTGCGTTTTCTATTTTAGTTTGTTTTATGTTAAATTGCCTAGACTAATTCTCTGCGATGTTATGTAGCATCTGAAGTCTCTGTTCCATTTTTTTTTATTCTTAGTTTTAGTTTTAAGCCTACTTTCTCGGGAGTTACTCCTCTGTTAGCATAGTTTAGTGTTCAATACCTGGATTATTATTAGTATTAAATACATATCCCGATATATTAAGGCATGCACTCTTTGCTGATGAATCTGTGTACAAGTCAAGGAGCACAATTAGAGTTCAAGGAATTTGCAAGTCTTCCCAACTTTTCACATTGCACTGGATTCTTTCATATTTCATAAGCAAATGCAGAGTGTACCACATTTATCCAGGGATGTATGGATGGCTAGGGCCCTCTCCATTCTCTACTAGGTGTGCCATATAGTTTTCCAGACCACTAGAGATATTCGGGAAGTGTCAAATCCTACTTTGTTGGCCTCCTTTTCCAGATAACCCAGTTAAATGTCTGGAAGGTCTACCAACTTGCGGTTTTCCCTACCAAGGTTTTCAGTGTCAGAGTGCCTGTAATATTGACTTTCTCTGTTCATTTGCTGCTGAGATGACTACTGGCTCTGACAACACCTAGGTTTTTCTATGCTTTGCCTAAAATCATATCAACTCCCTCTGTGGTAATGTTCTCATATTAAGGGCTTGTCCTACCCTGTAGGGTACATTTTGTCACACTTGACAGAAGTAGGGTGAATGGGGAGGCAAATGGGAATAGCACTATGCTAAAATCCCACAAAATCTCATAGTTAGTACATAAAGTTTAGTAGATATTCTTAAATAAATGATTTTCAGTTATGTCTATGCTTTTGATCAATATCCAGAGTCCTGAAATGGTTGCTTGTGACAATTTTTTTTAATTGTTGCTTTTTTGAGAGAGGATTTACTGAGCTACTTAAGCCATCATTTGAGAAGTTCTGTCTTTGGTTATTTTTAAATTGTAAATTGACAAATTATAGTTGTATATTTTTTATGTTTTAATTATAGTTGCATATATGTATGGTGTTATGATTTATAAGCACAATGTAAGATAACTAAATCAATCTAATTAACACATCCATTACCTGAAAACCTTTTTATTCAATTCTTTACAAATTGCTTGATTTTTATTAACTTTTATTTTAAGTTCAGGGATACATGTGCAGGTTTGTTATGTAGGTAAACTTTTATAAGACGCTTTTGGTGCTAAAAGAGAAATTCTGCTTGCTGTATCAACTGTCAAGGTTCAGGTAACCCAAGAACATGTTCACCAAGCGCTCTGAAATAGCATTTCCTGGGAAAAAATCATGGCAACAGGAACAATACCTGGTATAGAACCTCTATGACTTATTGCATTATGGAGCAACACACACAGAAGCTGGCTAGATATCTGACTTCAGTAGAGGGACCTCAGATAGTTTCACAAAATGCTGCTGCAGTTTCTTCATCATCTTCTTAATTTTTTTAAATTAGGTGCTGGAGACAGAATTATAGCATTAACAACGATGAACATCTTTAGGTCTCTGGAAAAAAGGATATTACATTGCAAAAGAGTTTTATTAGTGTATAGCCTTCCTATCAGCAAATTATGAAAGTGTTTATTTCAATAGGCACAAACCAGCTGAGACTGACAAAACAGGAAGGGATATGACACATCCAATAGGCCTAAAGAGTAACTTTTAAATTTACATTCCTTTGATTTGTAGTAAGAATAAAACCCAAATATTTGCCCTAGTTGCATTTTCTTTTCTGTGATTATTCTATTTTTTCTTTTGTCAATTTTATAGTTAATTTTTAAATTTACCATCCTACTAGATTAATCCTCTTATTTTTTTTGCTTTGTAAATCTGCTTATCTGGAAATTTTCAAGGTTAATTATACCAAATGGCCCACATTATACATTAATCATAATATTATTAAAATATATCTCAGCATGTAAAAACAAGGTACAAAAACATTTAAGTGCTTAAATTCAAGTATTTTTACTTGATTAGTATTAATCAGTCCATACTAATCGGCTGCTCTCTATTTCTGACAATAGCAGAATAAGATAAAGGAACAAATAGACTCTATCTTGTTATATGGTAATTAGATTCTGGTAGAGATTAATTTATATAAGAGGCTGTGATATGACCTTTAAATATCTTTAAAACTCTTTCTTCCTTGCTCTACCAGTGGCGTTTTTATTCTAGTAGGAGCTCTAGCACAGAATAATAAATATTTAGAAACATCATTTTATAAATTAATCAATAATTATCAATTACAGCTAAATTTTACTGGTACAAAAATATTTTCTGTTACTATTTTACAATCAACTAATTTCATTGTCTTGGCTTCCAATAAGGCCTTTACACATATGCCACTAACCTATGACTCTTCAATGTTTTTTTCTTTATTTCTCACTGTCTATAAATATGCATAGTCTGCTTTTACAATAAACACACTGTACATAAATTATATGCCTCATTTTTTTCCAGTATGTTTAACCCATATAATTTATATAAATGTTATAATCTTTGCAACAAATGTTATTTTTCTTGATGTCTAACATGGACATCTGCTTTACTGTAGAATCAAGGGGGCCAAGTCTTTGGCTGGGCATTCATCACCCCTACTGACTTGAAAAGGAATATTTAAAACTCATCCAAGAACATAATTTAACTCAGCAAAATGGAATAGCCAAGAAGGTTTAGACCTTTATATTTGTGTGTCAATTTTTATTGTTTTATCAATAGCATAAACATTGAAAAGAAACTGGGACTACAGAAAACATGCAAATGATTACTATTTTAACTTATGATTAACTATTTTTTTTTCTTTTAGTGATGTTTCTACTCAAATGTCTCACTATCCTTAAGTCATATGCTATACCTATTTTATTATATTACCTATTTAAATTGAGCAAAAAATAAATAAAATAATTCTTTTAAGTTTTGCTTCCCTGATTATTCTTTTGGAAACAAAGTGTTTTCATAAATTTACCACCTTCCTTTTACATTTTTAATTTAAAACAAAGATTCTATATAAAAGCCCCTTATATTTACAGAAACAATTTGTTAAGTCTGTTTGGATGTAATCACTTAATTAGGTGTAGTTATTTGATTTTTAGTTATAGTCTTTCTTCATCCTTCTCTTTGGTTTTTCTCCTTCCCTCCTTTGCTTGCTCTGAACATACTATTCTATACCTAAGTACTTAATTTGATATCATTCTCCACAGGAATTATGGCATTTGAACGATACATTTCTTAACAGAAACAGCTTCACAAGCAGGAAAAGTAAATAAAAGATTTTTTTTGTGCTTTTGTTTACCTACCCATATGTTGACTGGATGCCCTGATGTTATAAACAGATTGGATTCCAGTCATCTGCTAGATGGCTATGTGAAGCTCAAAACTGCATTTTTCTCAGGTCTGAATTCCCAGGACAAGCTATAAAACTAATTTAAGGTAACCACACCTGGGAACAGAACTGATTTTAGCTATCCATAACCATTTTTATTACACTGTTCTTATCTCTACCTTTACATCTTTATTACATAACATAGTTATGTATTGTTGTATTTTCTTTGGAAGAGAAAGGTCAGTTGCTTCTGTACAGGATGGAGCTCTCAATTCAGACCTTCTTGGTACTTGCTTCCATGAGTGGTAGGGTATCTTATTGAGATAAGGGAAAGTGTTTTCCCTGGATAGCTCTCTCTTCTGCATTTATTTGCCCTAAGGATGATTTTGCAGAGTTTATTTTACAAAAAGATACATTTTAATTTCATAAAAGTCTAAACTCATGAAAAAGATCACACCTGGTGTGTATGGGTATGCAAATGACATGTAACGAGAAAATATGCCTTGAGGAAGGAAGTAAGAGAATGTTTTCAGGGACCAGTGTTCATAACTGGGGAAGACCATGTTCTACTCTGTCACAGCACTTTGGGCAATTAGAAAGAACTCAGAGAAGATGGCAGAATAAAGCAAGGGGGGTTGACCCCTGAGTTAAACCATAGTCTCAAACACCAGGTAGGGTACATTGCCACCAAACCTTTGGACTGTGATAACAGACACTTTATCATCAACTACTAACAACTGCCCACCAAAAAGCCTGCTTGACTTTCAGCACTGCCTAATATCCTGAGACTTTGGCATAATCCTAAGGGAAGCGTCAGTGAAAACTGAGAATAACTTGTCAGCATCTGAGGCTGCTCAATTCCCCTTTCAATAGATTTAAAGAAAAAGCTTGTTATGCAAAAAGTAAAATTTTCTGGCAATGACCCTAGGCACTCAGTCCATGTTTTCTGCAAAATTGAGCAGGGACCTGGAAGTGATGCTTTCCTTTTTCCCGTATGAAGGCATAGGCGCTTCAGTTCAGCTTCCCACAGAATGTATGACAATCACCTACTGGAAGGGGTGCCACTTCATCCAATAACCTCTAATTTCCCCCAGATTTCTCAAATACGGGGCAACTAGCTTTTCCAGACAACTATTATAAATAGCTGGTAACAAAAACCCTGGCAGTGACAATCTGATCATTGTTGCACTAACAAGGTTGTTATTATGCTTGCATTGTGAAAGAGAAAACAGCAAAAGTGAAGGGCTCCAATTCTTGGAACAAAATCCATGCTTGATCTAGGTCTGACTTGCTCCCTATGAAAAGCAACAGGCTGGAGTTTTGATGGAACTCTGTTTTCCTGAAC
This sequence comes from Theropithecus gelada, assembly GCF_003255815.1. Classification (NCBI taxonomy): domain Eukaryota; kingdom Metazoa; phylum Chordata; class Mammalia; order Primates; family Cercopithecidae; genus Theropithecus; species Theropithecus gelada. Next base: position 99,436,092 of record NC_037670.1, read on the forward strand.
TTCACCTTATGAGTTTTCTTCTTCCCTAATAGAGCTAAAGCCTTGCCCATGTCCTGTGACATTGTACAAGTTCTTCTAAATAATTTTCATGTCCCAGATAAAACATACTACAAATGGCATTACTTCAGTGTTGTATTTCTGGTATAGCTTAATTTATGGACTGACATTTATCCTTGATACACACACACACACATATATATACACACACACATATGCATATATACATATGTACATATCGTGCTTAAATATACATGAAATGCCGTAAATCAGAGTCTACCTAGTGGCTACACAAATGCATACATTTTACTAATTGGAGACAGAATCCATTAAAACTCTTAAGAGATAAAAATTGAAAATATTTGTAGACAGAAGACAATCAGCCAATAAAACTGTGGTCTTTACCGAACCTTTAAAATAGAGATTGTCCAAGAATGGTTTCTAGATTTTTAAAGTTAAAAAAAAAAAGAGAAGGAGAAGGAAAAGAGGAAGAAGAAAGAGAAGGAGGAGAAGAAACATGGATAAAGATAAAATATGGCCCAAAAACTTAAAATATTTATCATCTGCCTCTTTACAAAGTTTAGCAAACCCTGCTTTAAAATAAAGAAAAACATTCTCATTATTTTAGATAACAACTTAGTATCTTCATAGGAATATATACGTGCATTTCATGGGAAAAATATTGATTATATTAGATGTAAAAAAAATTGTAACTTCATCTTATAAACATGAGAAACTGTAGAGCAAAATGGACCATGGTGTGCAGAGCAGGTAGCCAACCTTAACTTTGAAAGCTAATTGGAGTTTCATTAACAAATTCAAGCACTGTACCCTCCAACTTTATAGATCTTCTGAAAATCATCAAAGCTCAGAAGGGCTCTCTCTTATGACCAGTGTGTAGATATTTTAAAACGCTATCTTGAAAAATCATGTTTCCCAATTATCATTCTTACAGCAATTCAAGGAATCTTTGGAAATATTGGGAGACATTAGCCTAGTTATGTTAGTTACACTTGCAACCAGTGTTTAAATCTAGCTTTAAATGACCTGGAGTTGATGTTAAAATAATTCCTTAAGCTTTCAAAATGTTTTTGCCCTGCTGGTTTTCTTGATAGTATCATCAGTTAGGATCTCCGAATGTGGTTCTTATCTGTTTCCCCACCTCCATTCTCACTCTCCTAACCTTTATGTTCCTTAAAGGGTAGGACAGTTTCTCACACTCCATTTATTATAATTAGTCCCAGGAAGTTTTGTTTCCAAATTACTAGACTAAAATTTTCTCCTTTATGTCTCCTTTGGGTGACCGGATCTGATAGCAAGGAAATACTCAAGTGAATAAATGGTTTAGTGTCTATCATTTGATTAATTAGGTACAAAGTTGAAGAATGATTTTACAGAACAATGACTCATGAATTGGAGTTTCTGTAAAATATTGCATCACTTTAAAATCTGAAGTATACTTTTTATTTAGAATAGTTTGGAAACATGCTGTTTGCTAAATAAAATTCAGTAATTACCCAGCTGACAAGGGATTACTAACCCGAATATATAAGGAGCTCAAACAACTCTATAGTAAAAAAATCTAATAATGTGATCAAGAAATTGGCAAAGGATTTGAATAGACATTTCTCAAAAGAAGACAAACAAATGGTAAACAGGCGTGTGAAAAGGTGCTCAACATCATGATCATCAGAGAAATGAAAATCAAAACTACAATGAGATATCATCTCACCTCAGTTAAAATGGCTATATCCAAAACCCAGGCAATAACAAATGCTGACAAGGATATGGAGAAAAGGGAACACTTGTACACCGTTGGTGGAAATGTGAATTAGTACAACCACTATGGAGAACAGTTTCCAGGTTTCTCAAAAAACTAAATATTGAACTACAATATGATTCACCAATGCCACTGCTGGATATATATCCAAAAGAGAGGAAATCAGTATACTGAAGAGATATCTGCACTCCTATATTTGTTGCAGCATTGTTTACAATAGTTGAGATTTGGAAGCAACCTAACTGTCCATCAACAGATGAATCAATAAAGAAAATGTGGTACATATACACAACAAAATACTCTTCAACCATAAAAAGAATGAGATTCAGTCATTTGCAACAACATGGATGGAACTGGAGATTATTATTTTAAGTGAAATAAGCCAAGCACAAAAGACAAACATCGCATGGTCTCATTTATTTGTGTGATATAAAAATCGAAACAATTGAACTCATGGACATAGAGAGTAGAAAGATGATTACCAGAAGCTGGGAAGGGTAGTGGTGGGGTGGGGTTGATGGAGGTCGGAATGGTTAATGGCTACCAAAAAAAGAAAAATTAGAAAGAATGAGTAAGACCTACTATTTGGTAGTACAATATGGTGACTACAACCATTAATATCATACTTGTATATTTCAAAATAACTTGAAGAGTATAATTGGATTGTTTGTAACCAAGAGGGTAAATGCTTAAGAGGATGGGTATCCCATTCTTTACGATGTGATTATTACACATTGTATGCCTATATCAAAACATCTCATGTACCCCTAAATATATACACCTACTATGTGCCCACAACATTTAAAAAAATTCAGTAATTGCTTCAGGCCAAAAGTGTATCATCAATGGTCATGTATTTTAGTACACAGAGTACTTTAACAGATTATTATATTAATAGCTTTTAAAGTCCTTTCACATTTCGAGGTATAAACTTATTTTTGATAAACAGAAAGTGAGTCATTGTGATAGAAACTGACTCATTAAGGTCCACTTGGAAGATCAAGAACCTAACTGTGGAAGTTTAAAATTTGATTTATTTTTTTTCTCAGAAAAAGATGTTAAATATTTAATTGAGATTTAGCAGATATTTCAGTTTAATAATGTATATAATTTTGCCAGTAAGGAAGTTGGATTGTCACATTTTTCTATAAGTCAGTCAGTTAAAACAAAATTAAGTCAATTAATAATATTGAACTTTTAAATATTGTCTCTAGGTTGAGACTATAAATCCAATTGACTCACTGTAAATGAAAATGCAGGGTTATGATGTCAGTGCCACTCCAGAATTCTCCACAAACTTCCAGATTTGCTGTACATCAGGTAACATAAAACTGTTCTTAAATTTGAGGGTGAAGATCAAATATTTTTTATTTTTGGAACCCTTTCGATACTATATTAACTCAACACAGGAAGAGGTGCTGATTTCACAAAATATTTACACAGTGTTTCCAGTATCCTATATCTGTAGAGTACTTAAAATTATTTCACTTTAACTATTTCATTTGATTCTCACAAAAGCTTTCTAAGGTAATCAGGACATACATTATCTCACTTTGCAAACATGTTAAGGCTATGCAGTACAGGTATGTATGCTAAGTCTTATTGTTTTTCACTAAACTGTCTTTCTCTGAAATGTTTCCATTGTTTTCTTTCCTTATTAATCCAGACAAAACTAAAATTTAAAAAGTTTAGTATTTTTGTTATTTGAAAAAAATGTAGGAATGTGTATTATAGATAACTATAATTTTTATTAAAATCAGAAGGAATGCATTGGGAAAAACATTAAAGTTGGGAATATGAATGTCAGAAGTATTTAGCTAGAACACAATGGTGTTAGCTGTTAGGTGTTAAAGATTAAGAATTTTTGGAACTGAAATATAATATATACTTTATAGATAACACATATTCATATTAAATTATAATATTAATAAAAATATTTTTCCACACATTATTTACAGGAAGCTTGACAATGCTTACTTTAGCAAATCCTTAATCCCAGAAGGACAAACAAGAAAAGGTATTCATTAAAATAGAAGAGATTCTAATAATTTACACCAAGTTGCCAATCACTGTACACTATTGTGTGAAGAAATAAGATTAAATGTCTTTCCTTGATGGAATAGATAATTCTCACTCCTTTGACAAGACAGGACAATGTCATCAACTGAATGAGAGAAGACTATGAAAAATTAGAAAGAAGTTGAATTTTCTTAACTTGGAATGTCTTCAGGAAGCATTGCAAGAATAAAGCTTGTATTTTAGATATTTTGAAGATTGCAAAACGAACATACAGAAGAAATTTTGTAATTAAATTTATGCGGGCCAAGCCTATACTGAAAAGAATAGCAAGAAATAAAAATAACCTAAAGCAAAGGCACATTTCAGCAAAATGAGTGTCAATGTTTTAAAAATACAAATTCTCAGCACACTAGTTAAGAAGATAAAAATAAAAAAGAAAAGTGGGTTTATATGTTACTTATCAAAAATGAACATGGGCTGTTAAAATACATAGGGGAAACCATATGTATCACAAAACCCAAAAGAACAGCATGGTTAATAGAATAAAACTTTTGGAACAGTTGGTTATTTGCTATCGCTCACAGTATACATGCAGCTAAAAGAATAAGAAAGTCCTTAGACACCTGAATTAATAATGCTAAGAAAAAGCAATTACATTTTTTCTTCCTTAGGTTTGCTCACTGCAATAGGTTGTTCCTTCATTTCAGCTCTGTCTAATATGGTAGCATTTGCTTCTATGTAACTATTGAACACTTAAAATGAAGGTAGTGTGTTGGAAAAATAACACTTTAAGTATTATTAAATTTTAATTACTTAAAATTTAAAATGTCACATGTGGCAACTGGCCAGCATATTGAACTGCGCAGTAAGGCTTTAAAATGGACTCTTTTTGTTGAATTTAAAAAGTTGATATTGTATTAGTTCATTTTCATGCTGCTATAAAGAAACACCTGAGAATGAGTAATTTATATATTTTTTAAAACAGTGTACTGACTCACAGTTCTGCATGGCTAGGGAGGCCTCAGGAAACTTACAATCATGGTGGAAGGCACCTCTTCACAGGGTGGCAGGAGAGACAATGAATGCCAGGAAAGGAAATGCCAGATGCTTATAAAACCATCAGATCTCATGAGAACTCATTCACCATCACCAGAACAGTATGGGGTAAACCACTCCCTTGATTCAATTACCTCCACCTGGCCCCACCCTTGACATGTGGGGATTATAGGGATTACAATTCAAGATGAGATTTGGGTGGGGACACAGCCTAACCATATCAAATATTTTACCACTTTTTAAAAATTCTCATACAAATTAATTTCTGACCCTAACTTTTTCATTGTTTTCTCCTGAAGTAGGTTATTCAAAGTGACATAAATCCTAAAAACATTATTATTATAGTCATTTGTTCTAATTTAAGTATTGTTTCAAATTTGAGTCACCTCTTTTCCCCAGATTAGAAATTCTTAATAAATATTACCCTAATACAAATTTAGACTAGCTAGTTTTATCTTTTGAAGGAGAGTAAGAATAGATGGATGTAGAGACTTATTAAAGCAAATATGCCAAGGACAATGAGAAAAATGTGGTGATAAAGCAATATCTGAAGAGGGTCCGTCCATTCCATCGTCTCTGCCTGCCCAGCTGCTCGGGAGGCTGAGGCAGGAGAATGGCGTGAACCCGGGAGGCGGAGCTTGCAGTGAGCTGAGATCCGGCCACTGCACTCCAGCCTGGGCAACAGAGCGAGACTCCGTCTCAAAAAAAAAAAAAAAAAAAAAAAAAAGAAGCAAGAGAAAGAGACTCTTATATACAATAAAATGACTATAAGACTATCAGCAGATTTTTCAGAAGAAATCTTGCAGGCTAAAAGTGACTGAGATGGTATATTCAAAGTGCTATAGGAAACTGTCAACCAAGAATACTATATACAACAAATCTATTCTTCAAAAATAAAGGAAACATAAAGGCTTTTCCAAACAAAAATTAAATGATTTCATCACCACTGGACCTGCTTTACCAAAAATGCTAAAGCAAGTCTTCAAGTTGGAACAAAAAAAATGTTAAACAGCAATATAAGAGCATAAGAAGTATGAAACTCTTTGTAAAGGTAAAGAGATAGATAAAACCAGAATATTGTATTACTATAATAGTGGTGGGTAAATTGCTGTTAATTTTAGTGTAAAAATTAAAACATAAAAAAAATTAGAAGAAATAAGACTAAATTGAGTTAAAGGGTACACAACATAACTAGATGTAAACTGTGATGTCACAGCATATAATGTGAAGGGAGGAGAAATATGATTATAGAGTTTTTGCATGCAAGTGAAATTAAATTGTTATCAGCTGAAATAGACAATTTTAATTATAAGAAATTTTATGCAAGCCCCATGGTAACCACAAAGAAAATACCCATAGAAGTTACACACAAGACAAAAAATAAATGAATCAAAATTTATCAATACCATCAAAAACAAAACACAAAGAAAGTTAGCAAGAGAATAAAAGAGGCAAAACAACAAACGAAACAGAAGACAGTTAACAAAATACTAATAGTAAAGCATTACCTATCAATAACCACTTTTAATGAAAGTGGATTAAACTCCTCAATCAAAAAATGGATAGAGTGACTGAATGGATAAAAAAGTAATATCTAATTATATGATATTTACAAGGATATCACTTAGATTCAAGTACACACGTAGGCTGAAAGTGAAATGACAGAAAAAGATACAGAGGTAAATGGTAAACAAAAGAGAACAAGTTTGGCTATACTTATATCAGAGAGTATAGACCTAAGCCAAAAACTCTCTCTAATGACAAAAGACTTATTATATAATGATAAAAGTGTCAATTCAATCAGAAGATATAACAATTGTAAACATATGTGTGTATGTACCCAATATTAGAACATCTAATTATATAAAGCTAATATTGTTAGCTCTGAAAGGAGAACTTGACAGTCATACAACAATAGTAAGAGATTTCAATACCCCATTACTCAATGGATATTGAATAATGCATAATGCATTTGCATCCAGACAGAAAATAAACTTTCAATAATGCATAATGCATCCAGACAGAAAATAAACAGAGACCTTGGACAATACTATAGTCCAAATAGATCTAACAGAAATACACAGCACGTTCCACCTAATAGCAGAATATACATTCTTCTCAAGTGCACACAGAATATTCTCTAAGATAGATTACGTGTTAAGTCGCAAAACAAATCTTAGCAAATTTAAGATCAAAATCATATGAAGGACCTTTTCTAACCACAATGGAATGAAACTAGAAATCATTAACAGCAAGAAAATGAGAAAATTCAAAACAATATGGAAAGTAAACAATATACTCTTGAACAATCATTAGGTCAAAGAGAAAAATCAAAAAATAAATTTAAAAATATTTTAAGATGAAAACAAAAACACAACATACCAATACGTGTGGGTAATAGTAAAAACAGTACTTAGGGGGAAATGGCAGTGTTAAATGTCTACCATAAACAGAAGAAAGATATCAGTATCCCACTTCAGAAAACCAGAAAAAGAAGAGAAAACTACCCCCAAATTAGCAGGGTTTTTTTTGAAAAGTATACAAAATTGACAAATATTTAAACTGACAAAGAAAAAAAGAGAGAAGACTCAAGTAAATAAAATCAGAAATGAAATAAGAGAGATAACAATAGGGGACTCAGCGGAAAGAAGATCATAAGTTATTATTACAAGCAAATATATGTGAACAAATTGCAAAACCTAGAAGAACTAGATCAATTCCTAGAAACACACAACCTACCAAGACTCAATCAAGAAGATATACAAAGCCTGAACAGACCAGTAACTATAAAGGAAATTGAAACAATAATCCAAAACCTCACAACAAAAAAAGCCCAGGACCTGATAGCAAGGATGGAACAAAAAGGGAACTCTGGTACAGTGTTGGTGGGGATGTAAATTGTACATTCATTATGGAAAACAGTATAGGTTTTCCTAAAAAATTCAAATCAAACTATATTATGATTCAGCAAACCCATTATTGGCTACATATCCAAAGAACATATAATCAGTATGTCAAAGAGATGTCAGCCCTCTCATGTTCATTGCAGTATTATTCATAATAGCAAAGACATAGATACAACCTAAGTGACTATCAACAAGTGAATGAAGAAATTGTGGTATACTTATACAATGGAACGTTACTTATCCTTAAAAAAATAAGGAAATCTTTTCATTCGTAAAAACAAATGACATTATTTATTATGCTAAGAGAAATGAGCCAGACATATAAAAAATAAGTACTGCTTGATGTCAATTACATAAGAATCTTAAAAAATCAGTATCATAAGAGAAGGAAATAGAATGGTAGTTACTAGATGTGATGGGTTGGGAGTGGGAAATATGATAAAATGTTACTCAAGGGGGAACACGGTTTCAATTATGTACGATGAATAATTTCTAGAGATCTATGAACAGCATAGTAACCATAGTTAATATTATACTATGTGCTTGAAATTTACCAAAAGTGCAGATCTTGTGACGTCACCATACACACACACACACACACACACACACACACACAGACACACACACACAAGATAAATATGTGAGGAGATGATATATCAGAAAAGGAACCATGAATAAATGGAAAAATAACATACTGTCAAAAAATGGCCTTTAAAAACATTCTGTCAATAGGCATTAAGTTTGCTATCCTAGAAGTAAAGCTTATATCCTATTTTTCAGTTTTAAAACTGGGTTAATTATATTTTTCTATAAAACATTACACTATTCCAAATAATGCTAGAAAATAAATCCCATTAATGGCTATATTATTTTTTCCTTAAAAATAATTAAGTTTTTTGTGCTTGAGTCATGTCTTTTAAATAATACAGAAAAGATACTGAACCAGGGGACTCGGAGGAAGTTAGACTATTTAATGCTTGACTCATCATATAGCCAAGTAAAGACCAGTACAAACTAACATAGTTGTGCTCTTGCTGAGGCACTGCATAGACGGAAGTTTAATTTTATCAGAAAAGACATTATTTAGCACAAGAAAAATCTATATAGTCCTCAGCTTCACTATTAAAAAGTACTTATATGTTGTCTCCCACATAAACTCAAATATGTTGAGAGAGAAGTAGAAAATTTAGTATGTATATGTGAAGGAGAACCCTTCCCATTTTCAAGTTCACAATGAGTGCCAGTGGATTTAGATTAAGCATAATTTATTCCTTCTATTGGGTCTCAAATATGATGGCATAGCTCCTTATAGGACCTACGAGTTCTTGATTTGAACTATTTACTCAAATCAGATAGCATATATTTTTTGGCTTTCCAATTATATTGATTTTATTTAAAATGATTTTTCAAAATTATATTTGTTTTAGTTTTTTATATAGTAAATATTATTGATTACTAAAATGAAAGCCAAATTGACATCACAACTGTCCTTTTAAAATAATATTGTTTAAGTGGTGTTTCATGGGCTGAAAAAACATTTTCCATGCTGGAATCATGTCTTTATGTATGTTTTCATCATGTCATCAGTTATTTACTTCTTGAGGACAGAGATAGAGAGAGTAGAGGGAAGACACAGAGAGGAGAGAGAGGCGGGAGAGAGAGAGAGAGAGAGCCCTCTTGGGGATGGGGAAGGGGGATCATCAGGAAGAATAGCTAAGGGATGCTGGGCTTAATACCTAGGTAATGGGTTGATCTGTGTAGCAAATCACCATGGCACACGTTTACTTGTGTAACAAACCTGCACATTTGGCACATGTACCCCAGAACTTAAAAGTTGAAGGAAGAAAAAAAAAAAAAAAATATATATATATATATATATATATATATATAAAGTATATAATTTTAAAAAAGAATGAGAATATCTTCCATACTGAGATACTGATGATGATACACTTAGTGAGTTTATGAACATTTAATGCTGTTCATATGATGAAAATTTGATGGAATTTGCCTAATATGTTGTTTACTGCTTTAACAACTTTTTCTGATTCTGATATTATTTTTCTGATATTATCAAGAATTTATTAACTCAGTGAAAACCCTTCTGATTTTAAGTTTTAGGTCAGTTTTAGAATTTTTAAAAAATAAAAGTACATTAAAATCATCAGTGTTTTCACAAAAATGAATAGCATTGTAGTTTCTTCATAAATAAAGTTAGAGAAGAAAGTGAAAAACACATTGACATTAAATAAGGCAAATTAAATGAATTCTAATTTGCCAGATATGGTTGATTTTCTAGTTTACAGTAATTGTTTATGATGGCTGCTCTAATTGTAATTGTGAAACATTGAAGATCTCATATAATCTTAAGACACTTTCATTTAATCAGGACTGTTTTTATACAAGTCGCTTTATGTAGATGCTGCACAACAGTCTCTTTTTGTGTCTTTTTCCTTCAGTAACTACTGAAGTCTTCATTTACACTGAACAAATTATCCTGAGGAGCAGGTAGAAGCAATCAGCAAGGTGCAGCTGGAAATAGGTCTATTTTCATTATGAGTTGGAAAGGGCTAGGGGCCATGACATTTGTCCAGCCTGCCAAGGGAAGACTCTATTAAGCCAAAAATAAATAATTAAATAAAATACAATCAAAGCAGAAAAAATACACCCACTGTTGACCTATTGTCTTACTGAGAACACATGATAAAGTAAAATTTTTAAGAATACATAGTTTATGTTGTAAACATTTTCTGCTATTGCATATGATGACAAATAAATTGAAGATGAATCTTTAAGTATAGTCTTTTAAGGCATATTTTCTTTTTTTCTATTCTTTCTAAAGCAATTTTCATTTATATTTCTCTTTGGAGCTCATCAAATTACATTTATATAAGTAAACAGAGAACACACATTTCTGAGAAAACTGTTCAGAAGTTGGGAAGAACTGTTCAGAAGTTCAGAAGAAGCTGGGAAAAATATTCAGAAAAACATTGGAAAAGAGTATCTTTTTAAAATATGGATAGGAAGGTCTGACCCAGCAAAGTCTCAGTGGTGGTGGCCACGGAGTGCTTGTGTCACCCCTCCCCAAGCTCCAGGCAGCTCAGCACAGAAAGAGAGACTCCATTTATTCTGGGAAAAGTAAGGGAAGAGACCAGATATTCTGCTTGGCAATCCAGTGACTTCTCCCAGATCTTACCAAAGACCACCATGGTGGTACCTCTATGAGTGGGTAAAGAGAAACAATGTTACTGAGTTTGAAGTGCCCCCTGATGCAGATACAGCTGCAGTGATCAAAGACTTAGATCACAACACTTAATTCCCTTGGAAAACCTGGAAAGCCTTCTTAAAAAGGATAGGTACAGACAAGCTCAGACTGCAAAGACTACTATAAATACCTAACTCTTCAATGTCCAGGGATTGAAGAACATCCACAAGTATCCAGACTATCCAGGAACATGACTTCACTAAACAAACTAAATAAGGCACCAGTGGCCAATCCCAGAAAGATGGAGATATATGACTTTTCAGACAGAAAATTCAAAATAGCTGGTCTAAGAAAGCTCAGTAAAATTTAAAACAATATAGAGAAAGAATTCAGAATTCCATCAGATAAATTTAACATAAAGATATGAATGATTTTTTAAAAAAATGAACAGAAATTCTGGAGCTGAAACATACAATTGACATATTGAAGAATGCATCAGAGTAAACAGCAGTACTGATCAAGAATAAAAAAGAGTTAGTGAGCTTAAAGACAGGTTATTTGGAAATACACAATTGAAGGAGACAAAAGAAAAGAATAAAGCAAGCCCACAAGATGAAGAAAAATTAAGTTATCTGCCTTAAAGAGGAGGTAGAGTTAAGAGTTCAGGGCAGAAAGTTTATTCAAAGGGATAATAACAGAGAACTCTCTGTATCTAGAGAAAGATGTCAATATTCAAGTACAAGATGATTATACAACTCCTAGAGGATTTAAACCATATAAGACAACTTCAGGACATTTAATAATCAAACTCCCAAAAGTAGAGAATAAAAAAGGAGTCTAAAACCAGGAAAGAAAGAAAGAAAGAAAGAAAGAAAGAAAGAAAGAAAGAAAGAAAGAAAGAAAGAAAGAAAGAAAGAAAGAAGGAAAGAAAGAAAGAAAGAAAGAAAGAAAGAAAGAAAGAAGGAAAGAAGGAAAGAAGGAAAGAAGGAAAGAAGGAAAGAAGGAAAGAAAGAAAGAAAGAAAGAAGGAAGGAAAGAAGGAAAGAAGGAAAGAAAGAAGGAAAGAAGGAAAGAAGGAAAGAAGGAAAGAAAGAAGGAAAGAAAGAAAGAAAGAAAGAAAGAAAGAAAGAAAGAAAGAAAGAAAGAAAGAAAGAAAGAAAGAAAGAAAGAAAGAAAGAAAGAAAGAAAGAACGAACATCCAAACAAAGAGATCCAGTACATATGGTAGCAGACTTCTCAGTGGAAACTTTACAGGCCAGGAGGCAGTGGTATGACATAAAGTGTTGAAAGAAAAAAAAAGTTTTATCTTAGAATAGGATATCCAAAGAAAATGTCATTCAAACGTGAAGAAGAAATAATGACTTTTTCAGACAAACAAAAGCTGAGAGATTTTATCAATACCAGACCTATCCTGCAAGAAATGCTAAATGGAGTTCTTCAATCTTAAAGAAAAGGATGTTAACAAGCAATAAGAAATTATCTGAAGGTACAAAAGTCATTGTTAATAGTAAGTATATGGACAAACAGAGTATTACAACACAATAATTGTGCTGTGTAAACTACTGATATCTTCAGAATGACTAAAAGATGAATCTATCAAAAAGAATAACTACAACATTTCAGTGCATAGACAATATAATAAGATATAAATATAAACAATAGAAAGTCAAAAAGAGGGGGAATGAAGTTAAAGTGTAGCATTTTTATTAGTTTTCTCTTTGCTTGTTTGTTTTTGTAATCAGTGTTAAGTCAACATCAGTTTAAAATAATGGCTTATAAGATGTGATTTGCAGGCCTCATGGTAACCTCAAATCAAGAAATCTACAACAGATATATACACACACACAAAAAAAGCAAGAAATTATACCACCATAAAAAATAAGCTTCACAAAAAGCATGGGAAGGAAAGAAGGAGGGAGGGAGGGAGGGAGGGAGGGAGGAAGGAAGGAAGGAAGGAAGGAAGGAAGGAAGGAAGGAAGGAAGGAAGGAAGGAAGGAAGGAAGGAAGGAAGGAAGGAAGGAAGGGGAAAGGAAAAGAAGGGGAAGAAGGATGGATGGAGGGAGGGAGGGAGGGAGGGAGGCAAAACAACCAGAAAACATATAACAAAATGGCAGTAGTAAGCCTTCATCAAAAATAACATTGAATGTAAATATACTAACCTCTCCAATCAAAACAGAGTGGCTGAATGGATTTTTAAAAACAAGGCCTGGTTGGGCACAGTGATTCACACCTGTAATCCCAGCACTTTGGGAGGCCGATGCGGATGGATCATGAGGTAGGGAGTTCAAGACCAGTCTGACCAATATGGTGAAACCCTGTCTCTACTACAAATACAAAAATTAGCCGGGCGCAGTAGCAGGCACCTGTAATCTCAGCTACTCTGGAGGCTGAGGCAGGAGAATCGCTGGAACCTGGGTGGCAGAGGTTGCAATGAGCCACGATTACGCCACTGCACTCAAGCCTAGGTGACAGAGTGAGACTCTGTATAAAAAAAAATAATAAAATTGGCTGGGCGCGGTGGCTCACGCCTGTAATCCCAGCACTTTGGGAGGCCGAGGTGGGTGGATCACGAGGTCAGGAGATCGAGACCATCCTGGCTAACACGGTGAAATCCCGCCTCTACTAAAAATACAAAAAATGAGCTGGGCGTGGTGGCGGGCGCCTGTAGTCCCAGCCACTCGGGAGGCTGAGGCAGGAGAATGGCCTGAACCCGGAAGGTGGAGCTTGCAGTGAGCCAAGATCACGTCACTGCACTCCAGCCTGGGTGACAGAGCGAGACTCTGTCTCAATAAATAAATAAATAAATAATAATAATAATAATAATAATAAAAAAACAAGGCCAACTATCTGTTATCTACAAGAAACATGCTTCACATGTAAAGGCACAAATACTGAAAATAAAGGAATGGAAAAGACATTCCATGCAAATAGAAGCCAAAAAAGAAGAGAAGGAGCTATACTTATATCAGACAAAATAGATTTCAAAGCAAAAAGTATAAAAAGAGACAAAAAAAATGGCATTATATGATGATAAAGGGGTCAATTAAGCAAGAGGATATTACAGTTGTAAATATATATGCACCCAACACTGGAGCACCCAGATATACAAAGCACATATTATTAGAGCTAAAAAGAAACAGACCTCAATACAATAATGGCTGGATACTTCAACACTCCACTTTTAGCATGGGAGAGATCATCCATTCAGAAAATCCACAAAGAAACATGAGACTTAATCTGTGGCACAGACCAGATGAACCTAGTAGATATTTACAGACATTTCATCCAATGGCTACAGTATACATATTCTTTTCCTCAGTCCATAGATTATTCTGAGAAATAGACCATACATTAGGCCACAAAACAAGTAAAAAATTTTTTAAAGATTAAATTAAGTATCTTCTCTGGTCACAATAAAACTAGAAATCAATAACAAGAGAAACTTTGGAAACCATACAAACACATGGAAATTAAACAATACGCTCCTGAATGGCCAGCAGGTCAAATAAGCAATTAAAAATAAAATAAAATTATTTTTAAAACAAAGAAAATGGAAACACAACATACCAAAACCTATGGGATACAGAGAAAGCAGTACTAAGATGAAACTTTATAGCACTGTCTCCATGAAAAAAGTAGCAAATCTTCAAATAAGCTAATAATGCATCTTGAAAAATTAGAAAGAACAAACCAAACTCTAAATCTGTACTAGTAAAAATTAAAAAACTAAAGTAAAAAGTAAATACTTTTTATTGTATTAATGAAGATGCAATAAAACTATATAAAATTAAAAATAATTCTTGTCTTAATAACTGAATTTTATTATTTTATAAATTAATATTTTACATATACACCATGTGATACTATGCAACCATAAAAGGTAATAAAATGTTGTCTTTTGCAGCAACATGGATGCAGCTGGAGGTCGTCATCCTAAGTGAACTAATGCAGAAACAGAAAACCAAATACTGCAAATTCTCACTTGTAAGTAGGAAGTAAACCTTGAATACTTATGGACACAAAGATGGGAACATAGACACTGGAGACTACTTGATGGAGGAGGGTAGGAGAGGGTTGTATGTTGAGAAACTTCCTATAGGGTACTTCACTCACTACCTAGGTGAAGGGATCATTCGTACACCAAACTTCAGCAACGTGCAATTTACCCATGTAACAAACCTGCACATGTACCCTCTGAACTTAAAATAAAAATTGAGAGGAAAAAAAAGATTTTAGAACTCTGTAATTTTCTTCTCATAAAACATTTTTATTGTGAAATATTTCACTCATAAATGAAAGGAAACAAAAGAAAATGTATGGTTCAATAAATTTTCACAAGGAGAATACCTTTAAACCACCACCAAGACCAATAAATCATATACTGTATAACTTTCTATAGATTATAGGTTTACATGAGCATATACATTTCTAAACACTATGGAAACTATACAAACACATGGAAATTAAACAGTATTCTGCTGTACAATTTTGCCATTTTTCACATTTTATATACCTGACACCTCACAATATGTATTATTTTGTATTTGTTTCATTCATCCAATATTTTAAGAACAGCCATGTTACTTAATGGAGATGTAATTTGTTTTTTCAAAATGGTTTCATTGAATTGCTTCATTGAATTTCTAATAAATTATCCATTATACTATTTGAAGACTTTAAAATTGTTTCTAATATTTGATTATTATGAATGAGAAAGTTTTGAAACTCCTTGTATTTGGATACAAATAAACAACATTTCTGTTGTTTATAAAAATGAATTGCTAGGCATAAGGAATGCATATGTTATATTCAATATATAAGACCAAAAGAATTTTAAAGACTGATTGTGTCAATTTGTACTTCCACCAAAAGATAGAGCAGTTACGTTTGTGCCAGAGGTTTTCTAATATCTGATGCTTTGGCATATTAATTTAGTCATTCAAATAACTCTGTTGTAGCATTTCATTGTAGTTTTTTTATTATTTCCCTGATTACTAATGCTGTTAAACCTTCTATGTTTATTGTCCATATTGATATCATCCTTTGTGAAGTGTCTGATCAAGACCTTTGCCATTTTTCTATTGACTAACCTCTTTTTCTTATTAATTTGTAGGTGATTTCTATATATTATCAACAAAAATACTCTGCTAGGTATATATTCTGGCAATATCTTCAGCATGTGTACTGTATGTCTTTTGATTATTTTAATGGTGCATACTGTGAACAGAAATTCTTGGCTTTAATGAAATATAATTAATCAGTCTTTTCCTTTAGATAAATGTTTTTATGTTACATTTTGAAGGTCTTTCTCTATATTAAGCTTGTAAAGATTTTTATTTTGTATTTTCTTCCAGACACCTAGTTTTTTCTTTCACACTGTAATTAACAATCTCACTATAATTAAATTTTCTCTGATATATGGAAGAGCTTATGCTTCATATTTTTCATATGAATATCCAAATTCTTCAGTAACATATATTGAAATTTCCATCATTCCCCACTAATCTGTAATACTACCTTTGTCATAAGTAAAAGGTGATTATATCTGGTGTCTGTTTTCAAACTGTTTCTTCTGTTTCCATGACCTATCTTTCTAATCTTTATTATCCTTATTGTTGTAGTGATACAGCTCTAATGAATGGAGGAACAACAGGTTCTTGTCTCGCGGGATTTAGATAAAACAACATGGACACACGTGGAGTGGTTTTATGGAGCGGAGAGTTTAATAAGCAAGAAAGAAAAGAGAAGGCAAAAGGAAGAGGTTCCCCCATACAGAGACAGAGGAAGGGGGGCTCCAAAGCCGAAAGAGGAGACCCCACGTCCCACAGATACCAGCCAGGTATAAGAAGAGGCTGGAGGAGGCGGTGTTGGATTTGCACAGGACTCAGGGGATTGGTTTGACCAGGCATGTTATTCACACAGCTCCGAAAAAACTGGCCCCCCCACCCTAGCCTTTTAATATGCAAATACAAGGCACCATGATGTTTTACCTATATGGAGATACGTGGGGACAGCCATGTTGCCAGGCACATGTGGGGCAAGGGCAAGAAGGCCATGGGAATTGCCATGTTTGGGTGGACCCAGTTTCTAATGTCTGGTATTCACCTATTATCGGTTGCCTCCCTGGCTTTAAGAGCCAGGACTTTGCTTCTAGACAAGAAACGTTTTTGGAGCTGCTTTAAAAGAAACAAAAACTTTTCCTCTCTATCTGCCTAAAATAATTTCTTAATAACTCCTTCCACAGTAGTTATAAAAAGTCTTGGCTGGGTGTGGTGGATCATGCTTGTAATCCCAGCACTTTGGGAGGCTGAGGCAGGCAGATCACGAGGTCAAGAGATCGAGACCATCCTGGCCAACATGGTGAAACCCCATCTCTACTAAAATATAAAAATTAGCTGGGCGTGATGGTGCATGCCTGTAAATCTCCTGCCCAGCTACTTGGTAGGCTGAGGCAGGAGAATCGCTTGAACCTGGGAGGCAGAGGTTGAAGTGTCCTGAGATCACGCCACTGCACTCCAGCCTGGTGACAGAGTGAGACTCCGTCTCAAAATATATAAAAATAAAAATAAAAAAGTTTTGTTATCTGATAGGTGAAGACCTCTCACCTTGTTTTGTTCAAAAGCAACTTGGTGTTCTTGGTGATTTTATCTATATATATATTAAATTCACTTCTTAAGTTCAAAAATGTTTGAAGACAATATTGCTTCTTTAAATCTACAAACATGGCATGTTCTATCACATGGGTCTTTATTACTCTTAATATTTTATATACTTATTCATATATCTTATATATTATTTATTCAATTTTCATGTATAGTATATATTTGCATGCTACTTCAAGTATTAGTTTTTTAATGGAATTTTCTGTTACAAGTAGATAGAAATTCAATTGATATTTTTATAATGAATTTGTAACTTTCAGTTATGATAAATATGCTCGTTAATTTCAGTACTTTCTTTGTTGATACTTTTAGCATTTTATGTGAATTATAGCATTTTATTCAAATGATATCAATCCTGTTTATTCCTTTTCCATTTTATTACTATTTCTTTCTTTTTTCTTGCCATATTACGTCGGGTAGCATCTCTAGTACAATGTTACATGGAAGTGATAAAAGGAGACATTGTGGCCCTTTGCTTAATCTCAAAGGAAATATTTCAATAATTTGGGATTATTTATGTTGATGATATGGCCTTTAAAAATCCTTTTTATCTATAGTTCCCTTCTATTCCTAGTTTAGTAAGAGGCTTTGCATGAAAGATACTGGCTTTATAAAATGGTTTTTTTTTCTACATCTATTAAGATGTTGTATATGACTTTCTCCTTTATTCAGTTAATGTGGATAATGGTTTTTATTAATTTTGAAAGTTTAAACAACCTTACATTTCTGAAATACATATTATTCGGTTGTGAAGTATTATTTCTCATTTCACAAAAGTAGGAATTGAGATCAAGGATATGAAATGATTTACCAGTTAGTGTTTGAGAGATAGTACAAAAATATACATCTGTTTCTTAATTTTATGCTCATTTTACTATTACTTGTTATAGTAAAATGAGTGGTATCTTTGAATCAGAATTACATTGAAATTTCAGATTCATATTTCATAATCATAGAACCTCATATATATTATTTCATCTTTCCCAGACTAATTTTCTCTTTAAATTGGTGCTTGCTATTAGTATTAAAGATAAATATTTGAAAAAGACAAATACAGTACATAAGAATGGTAGATCTTTTAAAAATGTCTTAATTTATTATAAGTTATAGTGATTTTCATTTTAAATGTAAATTTTTGATTTTTAATAACCTAGGAATTTTAGACAACAAAATATATTTTTTACAAATGTTAATGCTCTTACCATGAATTTTAAATTATACAATGTTTTTACTCCTGACTTACGTCCAGATTTTTACTATGTCATATTCCTGTTCTTCATTATAAAATTACAGTATCTTACATTATATGTCTAAAACTGTTTTATATCTTTTACAGTGAGCTTGTACTACTTGTGTTATAAACTGTATATTAGACAATTTAAAACCAAGTATTTTTGGATAAAATGGAAAGACAGAAATCCTGTGTAACAGCCCAGAGAGGTAAAACAAGATGAAGGGGGTGCAAGGACTAGACAGGTTCATTGATTGGCCACTTAATAATGCTAAGGTGTCAACACTCTACAAGGTGATCTATAGATTCAGTGAGATCCCCATGAAAATTTTAGATGCGGTGAACCCCTAAAATTTGAGACAGGTCTCAGTTAATTTAGAAAGTTTATTTTGCCAAGGTTGAGGATATGCACCTGTGACACAGCCTCAGGAAGTCCTGACGACATGTGCTTAAGGTGGTCAGAGCACAGTTTGGTTTTAATCAACATGTGTAAAATGAACATTGGTTTGGTCTGGAAAAGTAGGACAACTCAAAGCAAAAGCAGGACAACTCAAAGAAAAAGGGGGCTTCCAGATCACAGGTGAGAGACAAATGGTTGCATTCTTTTGAGTTTCTGATTAGCTTTTCCATAGGAGGCAATCAGATATGTATTTATTTCAGTGAGCAGAAGGATGATTTTGAACAGAATGGGAGGCAGGTTTGCCCTCAGCAGTTCCCAGTTTGAATTTTCCTTTTAGCTTAGTTATTCTGGGTGCCCAAGATATTTTCCTTTCCCAATGCCTATTTTGTAGAAATTAACAAACTGATTATGATATTTATATAGAAATGCAAGGGATCTGAAATAGTCAAAACAATCTTAAATATGAAAAACAAACTTTGAGTATTCACATTTCCTGGTTTCAAAACTAAGTACAGTGGACAGCTATAGTGATCAGCACAGAATTGATTAGACAGAGTGGTACTGGCATAGGATAGACATGTAGATCAATGGAATACAACTGAATCTCCAGAAATAAACATATAAATTGATGGTCTAATGATTTTTAATAAAAGTGTTAAAATAATTTGATGGGGGTAAAATAGTCTTTTGAACAAATGGTATTTGAACAACTGGATATACACATACACAATAATGAAGTTGGACCCTACCTCACACCATTTATAGAAATTAACTCCAAATGAATCAGGGGGATTTAATTTAAATAAGAATTTAAACTGCAAAACTCTAAGAAGAAAATATAAGAGTAAATCATTAAGACTTTAGACTAGGGACAGGTTTCTTAGATATGACAATAAAAGCACAGTGACTAAAGAAAAAATTGACCTTTATCAAAATTAAAACCTTTTCTGCTTCAAAGCATATGATCGAGAAAGTGAAAAAGCAATCCAGTGAGAGAAAATATTTGCAAATTATATATCTGATAGGGCATTATGGCCAGAATTTATAAAGGATAAAGGCCAAGGGCAGTGGCTCACGCCTGTAATCCCAGCACTTTGGGAGGCTAAAGCAGACAGATTACGAGGTCAAGAAATCGAGACCATCCTGGCTAATGTGGTGAAACCCAGTCTCTACTAAAAATATAAAAAATTAACTGGGCATGGTGGTGTGTGCCTGTAGTCCCAGCTACTTGGGAGGCTGAGACAGGAGAATTGCTTGAACCCTGGAGGCAGAGGTTGCAGTGAACCAAGATCACACCACCGCACTCCAACCTGGCAACAGAGCAAGACTCCGTCTCAAAATAAATAAATAAATAAATAAATAAATAAATAAATAAATAAAGGATATTTATAACTTAATAAAAATACAAACAACTGATTTTTAAAATGGCAGAGAATTTAAACAGACATAACTCCAGATCAGATCTATAAATACCCAGTAAGCATAAGAAATGATAGGAATCATCATAAGTCATTAAGAAATTGCAGATCAAAACTACAATGAGGCTGGGCGCAGTGGCTCATACCTATAATCCCAGCACTTTGGGAGGTTGAGGTGGGCAGATTGCTTGACCTCAGGAGTTTGAGACCAGCCTGAGCAACATGGCAAAACCCATATCTACAAAACATGTGTGTGCATGTGCGTGCGCGCACACACACACACTTAGATCTAAGTGTGGTGGTGCATGCCTAGAGTCTCAGCTACTCAGGAGGCTGAGCCAAGAGGATCACTTGAGTCCAGGAGATCGCACCATTGTACTCCAGCCTGGGTGACAGAGCAAGACTGTCTCAAAAAAAAAAAAAAAAAAAAAAAAAACAAAAAAACTTAGGCCCAGCGCAGTGGCTCATGCCTGTAATCCCAGCACTTTGGGAACCCGAGGTGGGCAGATCACAAGGTCAGGAGGTCAAGACCATCCTGGCTAACATGATGAAACCTCGTCTCTATTAAAAATACAAAAAAAAAAAAAAAAATAGCCGGGTGTGGTGGCAGGTGTCTGTAGTACCAGTTGCTCAGGAGGCTGAGGCAGGAGAATGACGTGAACCTGGGAGGTGGAGCTTGCTGTGAGCTGAGATCCTACTACTGCATTCCAGCCTGGGCGACAGTGCAAGGCTCCATCTCAAAAAAAAGAAAGAGAGGAAAAAAAAAAAAACCTACAATGAGATTGCATTTTGTACCCATTAAGATGGCAAAATGAATAGATCAAAAATAAAAAATCTTGATAGATATACAGGAAAGTTGTTGATGGAATTGTAAAATGGTACAAACACTTTCAAAAACAGTTTGGGAATTCCACAAAATGTTAAACATAGAGTTATCATTTGACAATTCCACTCATATTCAACATAATTGAAAATATATATTCATAGAAAAACTTTCACACAAAATATAGAAGAATTGATACAAGCTACAATGTGAATGAGCCTTGAAAATATTATAGCATCAAAAAGCCAAACACAAAAGGCAACATGCTGTGTGATTTCACTCAAAAGAAATACTCATAATAGGCAAATCCACAGAGAAAAAAAGGAAATTAGTAATTGCCAGGTGTGAGGAAAGGAAGAAATGGGGAATAACTGCTAATGTGTCTGGGTTTATTTTAGGGGCAATGACAGTGTTCTATAATGTGCTAATGGTGATGATTGCACAGCTTTGTGAATATAGTAAAAATCAATGGCTTACTTTGTTTATTTATAGATAGATAGATAGATCGATAGATAGATAGATAGATAGATCGATCGATCGATAGATAATGGTCTCACTTTGTTGCCCAGGCTGGAGTGCAGTGCTGTGATCATGGTTCACTGCAGCCTCGAATTCCTGGGTAAATTTTACGATACATAAATTACGTATCAGTAAAGCTGTTTAAAAAAAAAAAAAAAGCAAGTACAGCAAGGGTAGGAAAATGTAGATTTTTGAATTCAAAAATTTATTTCACATTCTAGATCTCATTTATCATAAATCAACATTGGACAAGTTTATTGATATATATTTGTTTTAGTTTCTTTATAAAATGATACAATGTCTGCAGCATAACTTGAAGTTTAAATGAACTCTTCTGTTTTTCTCAAACTGACTTTGTCAAAAAACTCGCCTCTAGCAATTGCTAAATTACATATTCCTAGACTCTACTCCTAGGGTCTGATTTGGTAGGCCTTGAGGAAGGCTTACAATTTTCTGTTTAAACATGTATCTTAAGAGATTTCTTATGATCAAAGTTTAGAAAAATAATCATAGCTGGCTGGACACAGTGGCTCGCGCCTGTAATCCCAGCACTTTGGAGGTCGAGGCAGGTGGATCACGAGGTCAGGAGTTGGAGGCTGGTCTGATCAACATGGTGAAACCTCGTCTCTACTAAAAATACAAATATTAGTCAGGCATGGTGCCGCATGCTTGTAGTCCCAGCTACTTGGGAGGCTGAGGCAGGAGAATCATATGAACCTGGGAGAGCTAGGTTGCAGTGAGCCAAGATCAGGCCACTACACTCCAGCCCAGGCCATAGAAGCGAGTTCCAGTCTCAAAAAGAAAAAAAAAAAAAAGGAAGGGGGGAGGGGAGAGAGAGAGAGAGAGAGAGAGACAGAGAGAGAAAGAAAGAAAGAAAATAATAATAATTAATAATAGCTGAGAGTCTTGCTAAATGGGTGCTTAATAAATATTAGTTTTCCTCTGTCTTCTATGCCAGTACTCCTTTAAGGGAATGTTTGTGTATGTGATGGGAGGGGTTTATAATGTATATGATTATATATGACTATATACACACTCATATACATCAGAGTTTTCATTTCAAAATTTCTACAAAATGTATGCCTTGGCTGCTTAAGAAATTTCAAAGTTTAAAATGGATTTACACAATTCTAGCTAAAATTTTTCAGATTCCACATAATGGAATCTGATGCAGATCAACATTAGAAATGTAATCATTACTTGCCACTGATACATTTTACCTTTTTAAAGAAAGTAAATAAATCTGTAATAGGTTATAAGCACAGTGACCTCAGTCTATTCCTTAATAGAAATTTGTCTTTCTTCCCAACTATGCAGTAAGGTTGTCAGTCTTTGCACAATAGATGCCAAGTAATTAAGTAGCAGTGGTGTTACAGATGTGCTATGAAGATGTGTGTGGGTAGATCTGTGTGAACAAGCCTGGAGAATAGCCATATGCATTTTTCCTAACTGTAGTCAGGATTATCAGCATCACAAACTCTTATTAGCACCAAACTTAAGAAATTTATTTATATGTCATAAAAGATATAGAGCCAAATATAAATAGACTGGAATAAACATCTGCGATTACTGAAATCAACATATTTTCTCTATTAAATAAGCTTTCCCTAAGGAAAGTCTTCCTACAGGGCAAGAAAATTATTCCAAATTCCCTTTTGGCTTGCATTTGAAGAAGTAGTCTCTGTCTTTTCTGAAAGATGTTTGAATGTGTACCCAAAACAGTATTTTATTTTATTTTTTTTAAAGAACAAATAAAAAGTAATGTTTCCAAGAAAGTAGACTATGGGGAATACTACAAAGAAAAATATGCAGTATTATTTTTTAAAATTCATCATCATATTATATCTACTTTTAATTAACTTTATTAATTAATACAAACAGAAGAGTCTGGAAGCATAGAACAGCTATTCATTAACATTCAGTATTCACCCATTCCATGGCTTGCTTAGCTTCTGCCATTTGGTTAACAATCACTTTCCTTTGCTTTTACCCTCACCTCTAAAATTGTCCAGGGTTTTGTGATGGTTGCTTGAAAACATTGAACCTGAAGTCCCATAAAAACCTGTACTTTACAAATAGTATAGAATAAGGACAAGAAAATCATACGGAAAATTTTACAAGTTTTCTTTTCTATTCTGAGAATTGTCTGAAAATCTCAATAATTTTGCAGATTTCAATTATTCACAACATAATTTTTCTCTCTGAATTGGCAGACAAATAGTCTTTGTCATATGGAAACTCAGAATACAGGTACTGAAAATTATTAAATCAAGTTTTACATTATTTGTAAAATATATTTGTACATATATGTACATATGTACCTATATATTTATATTATTGCTTAGTCAATTTTTATTTTACACACAATAACATTTACCTTTTTGGTGTTCAATTCTGAGTTTAGACAAAGGCACATATGACAAAAATTACAGTTCAGAAGAGGTCTATTACCACTTAAAAAACTGTTGTGTTGCTGCCCCTTTTATTTTTTGTTTTTGAGACAGAGTCTCGCTCTGTCGCCCAGGCTGGAGTGCATTGGCGCCATCTGGGCTCACTGCAAGCTCCGCCTCCCGGGTTTACGCCATTCTCCTGCCTTAGTCTCCCGAGGAGCAGGGACTACAGGCGCCCGCCACCTCGCCCGGCTAGTTTTTTGTATTTTTTAGTAGAGACGGGGTTTCACCGTGTTAGCCAGGATGGTTTTGATCTCCTGACCTCGTGATCCGCCCACCTCGGCCTCCCAAAGTGCTGGGATTACAGGCTTGAGCCACCGCGCCCGGCCGCTGCCCCTTTTAAATAAGCCCCTTTCTTGCCCAGCTCCTGACAACCACTAATCTGTTTTCTGTTTCCATAATTTTGCCTTTCCCACAATGTCATATAAAGGGAATAATAAAGTGTGTGGCCTTTGAGTCAGCCTTCTTTTACCTAGCACAGCATACTTGACATTCATTTATATTATTGCACGTATCAACAGTTAATTACTTTTTTTAATATTTGAAGAAATTTATTGAGCCAAATATGAGTGACCATGACTCATGAAACAGCCCCAGGAGATCCTGAGAACATGCCCCAAGGTGGTCAGGCTACAGCTTACATTTTAGGGAGACATAAGACATCAATCAATACATGTAAGATGTACATTGATTTGGTCTGGAAAGGAAGGACAGCTTGAAGCTGGGTCTTCCAGGAGATAGGTAGCTGAAGACCTGAAATCAATAGAAGGGAGTATCTGGTTAAGAGATAAGAGTATCTGGTTAAGATAAGAGGTAAGAGTATCTGGTTAAGGTAAGAGGTTAAGAGTATCTGGTTAAGATAAGAGGTTGTGGAGACCAAGGTTCATATTACGTAGATGAAGCCTAGTTAATTGCTTTTTAAAAATCACTGAGTAATATTCTATTGTATGTATGTTCCACTATTTATCATTTTATTTGTTGAGGGACATGTAAGTTTCTTGTAGTTTTTGATGATTAAAATAGAGCTGCTATAAATATACTTGTACTAGTTTTTGTGTGAACAAATATTTTTATGTCTCCTAGTCTGTAAAAACCTAGGAGAGGGAATACTGTATTATATCGTAATCATGTGCCTAACTTTACAAAAAATGAAAGTTTTGCTGTACGATTTTACATTCCAACCAGCAATGTATGAAAGCTCCAGTTGTTCCCTATCCATGTCAACACACTTGGCATTGTCAGTTTGCTTCTTTTTCATTATAATAGTTGCAAAGTGGTATCTCATTGCAGTTCTACTTCCATTTACCTAATGACTAATGATACTGAGTATCTTTAAACATATTTATTGATCATCTGTAACTCTTGTTTGATAAAGAGTCTATTCATGTCTATTGTCTATATTTTATTGGGTTGTTTCTTAGCTGTTGAGTTTTGAGAATTCTTTCTATATTCTGTATATAAGATTTGTTGTGATACGTGATTTGCAAATCTTCTTTCCTAACCTGTGGCTCATCTGTATTCTGTTAATAATCTGTTTCATACAGCAGCACTTGTCAATAAATTTTATGTAGTTTATCATTTTTCTTTAATAAAACATATTTTTGTCTCATATGTAAGAAACATTTGACCTAAAGTTATAATTTTCTTCTATCTTTTTCCATAAGTTTTATACTTTTAGGTTTATTGTAAAACTTACATTTTAATTTTTATATAAAGGGTGAGGTATGGATTGGGTTGCATTTTTACCAGTACAAATATTCAATAGAGTATGTAGTTAAATTTTTCAAAGGTACAGAGAGAAAGGAATAAACACATATAACAAATAACTGAATTCCTATTCTCACAATTCAGGTTTAGCATCCCTTAACCACATGTAATATTTGTTTCAGCGACTTTATTTACTAAGATGTATATTTTACAGATTATGCATGAGACCACTATTTTTCCCTTATGAATCCCATTCCCTGAGAAATGGTTATTTTCTGAATCTGTTTTTTAATCAATTCTAATAAATGTTAAAGAAATGTTTTATAAGAAACATTTTATATAAAATATATTTATAAAAAATACTGTTTTGCATGCTTTAAGATTCAATGTCATATTACACCATCATTATTCTGCAATTTTCATTTATTTTGGTCAACAAATGAGATTTAATTATGCTTATATATGTAGACCTACTGTTTTCTTTGTACTGCTGTACCACAATTTATTTACTCATCCTCCTATTGACAAATACTTATTTAGGTTGTTTACAATTTTTTCAGTAAAAATACATGTGGTAAGCAGTGTTTCTGTGCATGTTTCCTTGTGCACATGTACAACGTTTTGTCTAGGTTAGCTGCATAAATGTGGAAAGTCTGGATTGTAGTATATACATAAATATGTTGAATTGTATTTGATATTAGAATATTATTTTCAAAGATGGATGTAACAATTTACCATCTCACCATGAGGTTATGAGAGTTTTCACTGCTGCACATGGTCAGCAATATATAATATACTTTATTTCTTAAAAATTGTGTTCCATGGACATGGAATTATTGAATATCTTTCCATGTATATAGTGGCCATTTGTGTTATGTCCTCTGTGTATTTATGATTGATATATTTTGTCTATATATCTATAGAATTATTCCTTTTTTGTGGTTATTTGATATTCAGGGTATTTCTTTAATTAATATCATTACTTTTTTCAAATATAAAATTCTTTGAACTGTCTTTTAACCTTTAATGTTTATATGTATTAATAAATTTCTCTCCTAATATAATAAAATACATCAATATTTTACATAATTTTGTGTTCTCCTTTGATTTGATATCATGAAATATTATTCAATATTTTATTGACGGTGTTAAAACTGTACATTTCAAACTTAGTTCTTAATCCATCTAAAATAAGTCATTGTATACATGCTGAAATAGTAATTCAAGTTCAATTTTTCCTCATGTGAACAACCAGTTGCCCTAATAGCATTTATTTCATAAAAAATCCATTCTCTTCTCATTTTTAATCATGTCTCTGACATATATCAATTTTTCAAATACGCATGGATCTGATTTTGAAATTTACATTTTGTTCTATTTGTCTGTCTACTTATATGTTGATACCATAATATCTTAATAACTCTACCTTAAAATATATCTTGATATTTGATAAAGCAAGCTTTCCCATCTTGTTTCCTTCCTTAAAAAATTATCAGTTTTTCTTTATCCAATAAATTTTTGAACTTTTAAAAAAAGTTTTTTGTAAACCATTTTGGAATTATTTGGTTGCAACAACAGTAAATTTTTAGATCAATTTACAGAAAATTAATAGCTTTATAATATTGAGCCTTCCAATTCATGCTGCTGCTCTTTTTTTTTTTTTTTTTTTTTTTTTTTTTTTTTTTGAGACGGGGTTTTGCTTTTTCACCCAGGCTGGAGTACAGTGGCACAATCTGGGCTCACTTACTACAATCTCGACTGCCCAGGCTCCAGCAATCCTGCCACATCAGCCTCCCTAGTAGCTGGGACCACAGGCACACAGCACCATGCCCAGCTAATTTTTGTATTTTTGGTAGAGATAGGATTTCATCATGTTTCCTGAGCTGGTCTTGAACTGAGCTCAAGCAATCCACCCTCCTTGGCCTCCTAAAGTGTTAGCATTACACACACACACTATGTATGTGTGTGTGTGCATGTATATATACATGCTATGTATGTGTGTGTGTATATATATGCACATACGCACACACTATGATTAGACTCATAGTCATTTATTTAAAAACAGGACAGTTATATTTTTGGTAGGTATGTCAATTATTAAGCTTTTGATTTCAGCTTCCAATCCACCCAGCTATACTTTGCTTTGTGATGCTAAGGCTGGAACTCTGAAAACCATGTTTCTCCTTTGGCACCAGACTCCCCTTTGGCTCTGTCAATAGAGAGCACTAGAAAGAGCCTAGAAAACTTATGGAAGAAGGGATATGCCCCTTTGTGTTCATTTTTTCATCAAATCAGTTAGACCTTTCATGGTCTATGTTTAGAGTCTAGCAATATTCACACATTAGTAAATTCCTTTGTTATCTATTTCAGGTATCCCCTGGACTGCTACATATTTTCCTGCTGGAAGGATGTTGTTTCCTCTTTGTGAGTTTCCCTTTTTCCACACACATACACCCAGCTCCAGACATTGCAGTGTGCTGCCTTATGTTTCACTAACACCAACTGGTGCTTGCTTCTCTTTAAGAATTTTACATGCCCTAATAACAACATACTCATGCAAGACAGATACAAATAGCACAAACTGTCAAGCACACCCAGAGGATAGATGTCTGTCAAGATAATTTCATTTAATTTCTGTTATTTCTGCCCTCTGCTTATAGCAAATAATATATGGGGACTTTTTCAGTACACTTAAGAAGAAAATAGTGGGGCGGGGCACAGTGGCTCATGCCTGTAATCCTAGCACTTTGGGAGGCCGAGGTGGGTGAATCACGAGGTCAGGAGTTCAAGACTAGACTGGCCAAGATGGTGAAACCCCATCTCTACTAAAAATACAAAAAAAATAGTCGGGCATGTTGGCGGGAGCCTGTAATCCCAGCTACCCAGGAGGCTGAGGCAGAGAATTGCTTAAACCCAGGAGACAGAGGTTGCAGTGAGCTGAGATCATGCCACCGCACTCCAGCTTGGGTGACAGGGCAAGACTCCATCTCAAAATAAAATAAAATAAAATAAAATAAAATATATAAAAAGAAGAAAATAGTGAATAGTATTGAAAGGTGGTTTTTATGTATCAATCCTAATAACATCTATTTTACCGAAAATTTATATTAATTACTTCCAAAAAGGCATGATACTGTAGAAATAGGTCTGAAAGGTCTAAACTGATATCTCTGGGATTATAAAAAGGCATCTCCCATGATGGTGAAACTTAGCTAAAGCTAGAGAGAAATGTTTCAGTGACTTAAGCTAGATGATATCATCTGCACGTGTGTATTCTTTTTTTTTTCTTTTTTTTTTAAGATTTGGGGTCTCGCTCTGCTGCACCTAAGCCTAAGTGCAGTGGCATGATCATAGTCCACTGCAGCCCTCAAATTTCTGTGCTCAAATGATCCTTCCTCATGGCCTCATGAGGCTGGTCTCAAACTCGTGGCCTCAAATGATCCTCCCACCCCAGCCTCCCAAAGTACTGGGATTACAAGTGTGCCACTGCACCTGGCCCACATGCAATCTAAAAAGGTAGTTTATATATTTAAAAACACTGTTTTGATGTTTACATTAAAGGATTATAATTATTGTGCTACCTGTCTAGAAAAGAAGCAAATAAAAATTGCATATTTATTTAACAAAGTAATCATTGAAAAGAGAAACTTTGAGTCACTTCAATGAGACTTGACTGATTAGGAAACTTTGTTAATTTTTAAATATGAGGAAAAATTTAAATAATTGAAAGAAGAATAGAGTGATACAGTGAAAGAACTGAAACAAGAATAGACAAATTTAGATCCCTTCACCAATTACACAAGGTCATTTTGACATAGCTCCTATCTAACTGTTTAAGCTCACTCCTGGCCACTAACTTCCTTACACATTTTTGCAAGATTTCAGGAGACTTAGTGAAGACAAATAGAATATTTTAAAGTACATCCAAGGCTGGGCACGATGGCTCATGCTCATAATCCCAGCGCTTTGGGAGGCCGAGGCGGGCAGATCACCTGAGGTCAGGAGTTTGAGACCAGCCTGACCAACATGGAGAAATCCCATCTCTACTAAAAATACAAAATTAGCCAGGCGTGGTGGCACATGCCTGTAATCTCAACTACTCAGGAGGCTGAGGCAGGAGAATCACTCGAACCCGGGAGGCAGAGATTGCCGTGAGCCGAGATCATGCCATTGCACTCCAGCCTGGGCAACAAGAGCAAAACTCTGCCTCAAAAATAATAAATAAAAAAAATAAAGTACATCCAATAATAAAGAACTAATCATAGTTTCCATAACATAACATATACTCACCATCTTTCTATATATTTTTCACACGAGCCTTTCTGTCAACATTTAAATTTACTGTCAAGTCTCAGCAAAAATGCAACCTCTTTGGAAGCTGTTCTTCATTCAGACAGATGTGGGAATTCTTTTTCTATATGTCCATCACATTCTGTATTTATCACTGATACGGTTTGCATCTGTGTCCCTGCCCAAATCTCATGTTGAATTGTAATCCCCAGTGTTAGAAGTGGGGCCTGGTGAGAGGTGACTGGATTATAGGGGCAGCTTCTCATGGTTTAACACCATCCCCTTTGGTGCTGTCATTGCCAACAGTGAGTTCTCATGACATCTGGTTGTTTAAAACTGTGTCACACCTCTCCCCTTTCTCTCCTGCTCCGACTCTGGCCATGTGATGTGTGTGCTCCCCCTTCACCTTCCACCATGATTGTAAGTTTCTTGAGGCCTCCCCAGAAGCTGAGCAGATGCCAGTATTATGCTTCCTGTACAGCCTGCAGAACCATGAGCCAACTAAGCCCTCTTTCTTTAGAAATTATCCAGTCTCAGGTATTTATTTATCACTATGCGGGAACAAACTAATACAATCACCATTGCAGCAGTCTTGCTGTGTGTTTTTTTAAGAAAAGTAATATTGTTTTGGATGAATTTCCATGAGGATTATAAAGAAAGAAGAAATTTTTAAAACCTGCAACTATAGGCAGTAGATTGTTGCTGAAAAATGAATGCTGAAACTCTAAGTCAATGTAAGATGTCCTATTGAGAAGACAATGTAAATATATAAAGACATAATTCAATGTGAGGTAGTTGGAAAGAACAAGTGAGAAGTATGTATTCTTGCTGGGATTCCACTTCTTACTTTGGCCTCTCATATGAACTCATTTCTTTTACGGGTTCTTCCAGCTAGTGAGAAAAATATAAGGGTTTACATATTTCTGAAGACACAATGCAAGCATATTTCCTTTCAAAAAATCCAAATAAAAACAACATTTACTGAGTAGGCGATTACTATGAAGTTTGTCACTTAAAATAAACTTGATTCTTTGCTTCAGTTATTTAAAAAATGAATTTTTTAGGAAAATATTTTCATTCTGTTATATTGAAACAAGGTTATCAGAAATATCCAGATACGCAACCAATTAATATTTGTGATAAAATTCCTTTTAGATATATTTTATAAAATATACAGTAACAGTTTAAACTGAGATTTGATGGTTTAGATTTATAATTAAAATAGATATTGTTATAAAAAGAAGATGCAGGCTGAGCGCAGTGGCTCATGCCTATAATCCTAGCACTTTGGGAGGCCGACGTGGGTGGATTGCCTGAGCTCAAGAGTTCGAGACCAGCCTGGGCAACACGGTGAAGCCTCATCTCTACTAAAATACAAAAAATTAGCCGGGCGTGGTGACGTGCACCTATAATCCCAGATAATCAGGAGGCTGAGGCAGGAGAATTGCTAGAACCCAGGAGATCAAGGTTGCAGTGAGCCAAGATCACGCCACTGCACTCCAGCCTGGGCAACAGAGCAAGACTCTGTCTCTAAAAAAACAGATGCAGATGCAGATTAATATCATTATGGCTTCATTTAGATTAGACCTTGTATTTTTACCTCATCTTATTTTTTCATTCTTTTATTTAAATTGTATGTTTCAGTATTTTATAATTTACTCGTTTGCAACATAAATAAATCCATAAAAATTGTGAAAATTAATAAAAGTAGAGAAAGGCATAAAAATAATTAGTAATAATATAGTCAATACTTTGATAAACTTAATGCAACCAGTTATTACCATATATCCATTATGTAAGTTATAGACCCCCTTCAAACTAGCTTCATACTTAGAGTCAGTGAAAACTTCAAATATAGTGTTCATTAGAGAAAGATGTAAACACGATTGTCAAAACCATTGCAAGTCACCCTATTCCTTCTTTTACCACTTTTTAAGTTATGAAGGCAAAAGAAAACACAATTAGAATAATCCACCAAGAGGTTTATTTGCCACCTGCCATTCTTGGAATGCCTGCTGATAAAAGTGAGTTTTTAACTTGCAGATTTTTCTTGATAGGCTAGAATTAAGAAAGTTTCTCTCTAAAGTGAGTGCTCCAGCTGCCACATGGGGATAAATATAGAATCAATCAAATCAAAGTTTGGCAATATGGAAGTAAAAAATGCATTTGATCTGTCCCAAAGATTTATTTGCATAAAAATAAAATTATTAATCATTTGTTTTTTAAATCTTCCAGAGTTTAATTATGGTTTATTTGTTATTTTACCTGATTTCTCTTACCTCTGGGTAGGAGGACAGGTTTGATAGAGTTGTCTGAGAATTCTGACAATTCATAGGTGGAATAGCCTTCCAGACCCACGTTATAAGAGATAGTAATTTTTGTTTCTTATCTATGTAACTAGATATTTATCAGAGCCATATGATTTCAGCAGCCCTGGGCAGGAACATAAAAACTCATGTTAGAGTGAGTAGAAGTATCTCTATTTCTATTTTTTAGCAGCTACAATGTGTAAGTGGTAGTTTTTTAAAAAAACATAAATAATAACTCTTTAGTTTAGGTATTGGGACAATATAGTGTCTACAAGGAATACTGACCAGTATTATTATTATTAATTAATTAATTTATTTATTTATTTATTTATTTATTTGGAGATGGAGTCTTGCTGTGTCGCCAAGCTGGAGTGTAGTGGCGTGATCTTGGCTCACTGCAACCTCCGTCTCCCAGACTCAAGTGATTCTCCTGCCTCAGCCTCCTGAGTAGCTGGGAGTATAGGCAGGCGCCACCATGGCCAGCTACTTTTTGTATTTTTAGTAGAGATGGGGTTTCACCATGTTGGCCAGAATGGACTCCATCACCTGACCTCGTGATCTGCCTGCCTCAGCCTCCCAAAGTGCTGAGATTACAGGTGTGAGCCACAGCACCCAGCCTCACCATTCTTTAAAAAAATGATTGACTCCAAGGTGGTGGATTAGAGGCAGTTTTAGCATGCCTCTCCCACTTGGAAAGGCAAAATAGCATGTAGATTCATACTATGAACATCATTATCAAGAAGCAATGCAGAAACTTAAAGGAAAACTGAAATCCACAGATTCTTTGAAAGAAGCAACAGACTGCAGCTATACCATGAGCCAGGCAAAAAACTGTAAGTACTGAGAGTATGAGAGGGGAAGACACTGCCTCTAGGGCATACATCCCCACTGGGGAACCTGGCAATCCAGCCCATGGGAAAAGCCTTAACCCTACCCAGCATTGGAACTGGTTTAGGAAGCAGTGAGAAATATAAAAGTAGGGACTAGGAATGGCAGCAGGAGGACCCTGGCATGCATTCTCAGTCTGCAGCGTCGACTGAAGGGAGCCATTCCTTATTTTGTCTCACTGGGACCCTTGTGGAAGTTTGCCAACTAACTCAGGCAGCGGTGGCAGGTTAAAAGAAGCTCCCAATTGAACTTTGCAATGTAACTTCAAGGGGGAAGAACTCTGTTGGCCAGAACCAGGGGGTGAGTGGGAAGTGTGCTGCAGCCACAAGTATTGGAGCTGGACCCCCAGGCTGTGCAGGTGGACACAAAGGGGCATGACCTGAAAGCGGCAGTTCCTATCTCTGCTAGGAAGGCATATGGCCTGGGGAAGTTCTGAGTTCTGAGCATAGATAGCCTGAAACTTAGCTTACTGCTACTACCGGAAAAACAGTGGCTATGAGATCTGTCCTGTCAAGTATGCCGGAGCTATTTGGGGTTTCCCACCACCTGCCACTCCCCACTCCGTGGGTGAGCTCTTCTGTGCAGCAGATGCAGTTATGCTTCTCTCTGGAACATTATGCCAGTGACCAGAGAACCACTACCCCCAACTCCTGCAGGGGTTGCTGCTTGCCCCACATGCGGGAAGTCAGAGCATGAACTTGCCTGACCCAGCCCTCACCTGGCTTTGCTCCTCAACCCACCCTGGTAGCTTAACACAATGGATGAAAACTTTGGGGAGCTTTATAGCCCCATCCACCTCCCGAGAAACCAGAGTACTGCAAAACACAAGCACAAATCCTGCTACTACTACCACAGCTAGTGCTGTTTTGCAACCACCATCTCCTGAATGGAAGCCAACTGACACAGTCCATTACAACATTCAGGTAAAATAACACTGCACCTAGGAAGGAGAAAACTTGTGCATGACCTCAGCTATCACCATCACCTATACCACTCTGGCTAACCACAAGGTCCTGAGTCTGTCCATGTGACTGTTCGTTACTATCACAACTGGTATTTGAGAATGCCAACACACTAAGACCACCTATATCTAAGAAATCTCCCAGAGTCTGTGTGACTCCCCTGTCATTCCCAACATAGCTGGTGCCAGTACCCACTGCTGGGAGACCTGCGGACAGCTCACCTCTGTGCATTCCTTGTAGACATTCCCCAGAACCAGCCAGGAGTGTGGCAGCCACACTGGATGGCTAGACTCAGAGGAGCAACAGCATTCACAGTAGTATGGCTCTCAGGCTGTCCTACTCATAGGGGAAGGGGGAGTGCAACACATCAAAGGAATACCCAGTGGAAGAAGAGAACCTGGATGGCAGGCCTTCAGTCTGAGATCTTTCCACTGGTAAGAAGTTTCTTTCAGCAGAGGAACAGTTGCAGTGCTGAAATCAGCAGGGAAAGTTTGCAGCTCTACCTCAACAGTGAGGCAGCCCTGGTGTTCACTGAAGGGTCATGGAGAAGGGGACTTCTTTTCCCTCTCATCCACCACTGCTGTCATAGCTTGGACTTTTCCCACGGGAGCTCAGCATGGACCCCAGAACACTTTAGGGTGACTGTATTACAACAGGAGGAGCACCCTCAAGGTGCAGGCTTGCACAAGAGATAGAGGTACAATTTCTCTCTACTTGGAACGTCAACAATCCTGTAGATGAAAAGAGGTGCCTGTCTGATCTAAATAACCAGAACACTGACTCAGGAGTGTGTCTGGGAGGTGATAGTTTTTCTACTGGCCTGGCAGAGGAGCTGAGGTGGCTCCAGTCTTCTCTGATGAGACCTCAGTGCATTTCACTGAGAGCTCTTGTAGCCACTTCTGTCAAGGCTGAAACCTCTGCTTATCATTGGGTACTACATTTATACCTACTTTAACCACAGCCAGTGTCTACTTGTGGAATCCTTCCCTATTGACCTGAAGCCTGAACAATTTAAACTAGTAAATAAAATACTGAGGAAAAAATTAATAATAAAAAAAGTGCACACTACAGGGAAATGAGATAAGTTTCAAGGGAACTTTGTCATTCCAACCCTATAGGAGACAGTGAACTTGCTCACACATTGAGCACATTGCTACTACAACAAGCAGCTGAGAAAGCCATCACACAAAGACTCTCTATAGTCAAGGAACACAGTCATAGTAACACAGTCTTCACTCCTGAAAACACCAAGAGCTGAATTAGGCTACGACAAACTGTAAACATTAAAATTACATCCTTAGGCGGGGAAAAGAAATAAAAA
Organism: Theropithecus gelada; assembly: GCF_003255815.1. Classification (NCBI taxonomy): domain Eukaryota; kingdom Metazoa; phylum Chordata; class Mammalia; order Primates; family Cercopithecidae; genus Theropithecus; species Theropithecus gelada. The sequence goes on from NC_037670.1 coordinate 99,472,034, forward strand.
AGCACTCAAAAATAATTTCAACAATAATTAGTAGTAGTCTTACCAAATTAGAAGGAACCAGAAAAATAAGACTGGTAATATGACAAAATGGGATTCTAAAACACCCCCAAAAGATCACACTAGCTATCCAGCAATGGATCCAAACTAACATAAAATTGTTGACATACCAGAAGAAGAATTCAAAAGGCTGATTATTAAGCTACTCAAGGAGATACCACAGAAAGGTAAAACCAACGTAAAGAAATGTAAAAAACAAACAAACAAACAAAAAACCCAACAAACAAAATTTTCTAAAGGAAGAGGTATCTTAAAGAAAAATCAGTCAGAACTTTTGGTAATAAAAGACACACTTAGGAAATTCTAAACTTCAGTGAAAATTTTCAACAATAGACTAGAACAAGTAGAAGAAAGAATGTCAGAACTTGAAGAGAAGGTTTTTGAATTAACCCAACCAGATAAAAATAAAGAAAAAAGAATTTAACGAAATGAGCTGTCTCCAAGAAATATGGGATTATGTAAAAGGGCCAAACTAAGAATAATTGGTGTTCCTGAGGGAGAAGAGAGGGCAGGAAAAAAGCTTGGAAAATTTATTTGAGGGAATACTTGAGGAAACCTTCCCTGGCCTTGCTAGAGATTTAGATATCCAAATACAAGAAGATAAAACATCTCCTAAAAGCCGGGCGTGGTGGCTCACGCCTGTAATCCCAGCACTTTGGGAGGCCGAGAGGGGCGGATCACGAGGTCAGGAGATCGAGACCATCCTGGCTAACACTGTGAAACTCCGTCTCTACTAAAAATACAAAAAATTAGCCTGGCCAGGCGTGGTGGTGTGCTCCCGTAGTCCCAGCTACTTGGAGGCTGAGGCAGGAGAATGGCGTTAACCTGGGAGGCAGAGCTTGCAGTGAGCCGAGATTGCGCCACTGCACTCTAGCCTGGGCAACAAAGCGAGACTCCGTCTCAAAAAAAAAAAAAAAAAAAAAGATTCATTGCAAAAGCCGGGCGCGGTGGCTCACACCTGTAATCCCAGCACTTTGGGAGGCCAAGGCGGGAGGATCACAAGGTCAAGAAATCAAGACCATCCTGTCCAACATGGTGAAACCCTGTCTCTACTAAAAAATATAAAAAATAGCCAGGCGTGGTGGCGCATGCTTGTAGTTTCAGTTACTCAGAAGGCTGAGGCAGGGGAATCACTTGAATCTGGGAGGCAGAGGTTGCAATGAGCTGAGATTGTGCCACAGAACTCCAACCTGGCAACAGAGCAAGACACCGTCTCAAAAAAAAAAAAAAAAAAAAAAAAAGATTCATTGCAAAAAGGCCATCACCAAGGCTTATACTCATCAGACTATCTAAATTCAACATGGAAAAAAAAAAAAAAATTAAGAGCAGTGAGAAAAAAAGCATCAATTCACCTATAAAAGAAAATCTATCAGACTAACTGCGTGCTTCTCAGCAGAAACCTTGCAAGCCAGAAGGGATTAGGTTCCTATCTCTAGCCTCCTTAAACAGAATAACTGCCAGCCATGAATGTTGTATACAGAAAAACTGTTTCATAAATGAAGAAGAAATAGTCATTTTCAGACAAACAAATGCTGAGGAAATTGGTTACTACCAGACCAACCGTACAAGAAATGCTAAAAGGAGTTGTAAATCCTGAAACCAAGGTTGGATATGCACCAAAAAGAACTTCTAGAAAATATAAAACTCACAAGGCCTGTAAAACAATAACACAACAACAGAAAACAAAGTATATAGGAAACAATTAACATGATGAATGGAACTGTATGTCGTATCTCAATATTAACATTGAATACAAATGGGTTAAATGCTCCATTTAATGATAAAGATTGGCAGAATAAATAAAAAGCCACAAATCGAATATCTGCTGTCTTCAAGAGACCCTCCTAATACATAATATTTTATATAAAATCAAAGTGAAAGGGTGGGAAATATATTCCACAACAAAGGAAATAAAAAACAAGCAGGAGCAGCTATTCTTGTATCAGATAAAACAGACTTTAAAGCAAAAACAGTAAAAAAAAAAATGACAAAGAACCTCATTACATAATTATAAAAAAAAATCAATCCAACAAAAAGATATTACAATTCTAAATTTATCTGCACCTAACACTGGAGCAATCAGATTCATAAAGCAGTTACTACTTGACTTAAGAAATGAGATAACAACACAATAATGGTGAGGGAGTTCAATACTTCACTGATAGCATTAGACAGATCATCAAGAAAGAAAGTCAATAAAGAAGCAATGGGGAAAGAAAAAAAAAAAAGAAATAATGGGGGGCCAGGAGTGGTGGCTCATGCCTGTAATCCCAGCACTTTGGGAGGCCAAGGCGGGTGGATCACAAGGTCACAAGGTCAGGAATTTGAGACCAGCCTGGCCAATATGGCAAAACCCGTTTCTACTAAAAATATAAAAAAGTAGCTTGGCATGGTGGTGTGCACCTATGTTCCCAGCTACTCGGGAGGCTGAGGCAGGAGAATCGCTTGAACCCAGGAAGCGGAGATTGAAGTGAGATGAGATTGTGCTACTGCACTCCAGCCTGGGCAGTAGAGGGAGACTCTGTCTCAAAAAAAAGAAAAAAAAGAAAAAAAGTAGCTGGGCATGGTGGTGGGCACCTGTAAATCCTAACTACTCAGGAGGCTGAGGCAGGAGAATTACCTGAACCCAGGAGGCAGAGGTTGCAGTGAGCTGAGATTGTGCCACTGTACTCCAGCTTGGGCAACAAGAGTTAAACTCAATCTCAAAAAAAGAGAAAAGAAACAATGGACTTAAACTACACTCTTGAACAAATTAACAGATATATATTGAACATTCTACCCAAGAACTGAAGAATATACATTATTCTCATCAGCCCATGGAATATTCTCCAAGATAGACCATATTACAGGCTATAAAACAAGTCTCAATTAATTCTAAAAAAATTGAAATTATATCAAGTAGTTTCTCAGAGCACAGTGGAATAAAACTAGAAATCAACTCCAAAAGGTACCACCAAAACTATACAAATAAATGGAAATTAAGCAATCTGCTCCTGAATGATTTTTTTGGTTACCAATGAAATTAAGATGAAAATTTTAAAAAAAATTCTTTGAAATGAATAATAGTGACACAAGTTGTCAACACCTTTGGGATAAAGCAAAAGCATTTCTAAGGGGAAGGATTATAGCACAAAATGCCTACATCAAAAAGTTTGAAAGATCACAAATTGACAACTTAATGTTATAACTCAAGAAACTAGAGAAACAAGAACAAACTGACCCCAAAGCTAGCAGAAGAAAGGAAATAACAAGGATCAGAGCAGAATTAATTGAAATTGAAACAAAAAAAAAATACAAAACATCAATGAAACAAAAAGCTGGTTATTTGAATAGAAAAACAAAATTAATAGACCATTAGCTAGATTAACCAAGAAGAGAGAAGCTTCAAATAAGCTCAGTTAGAAATGAAAATGGAGATATTTACAACTGATACCACAAAAATACAAAGATTGTTTGAGACTATTGTGAATACCTCTATGCACACAAACCAGAAAATCTAGAGGAGATGGATAAATTCCTGGAAACATACAGACCTCTTAGATTAAACCAGGAAGAAATCGGAACCCTGACAGATCAATAATAAGTAGCGACATTGAATCAGTAATTAAAAAAAAAAAAGGCCAATTAAAAAAAAGTCCAGGACCTGATGGCTTCACAGTTGAATTCTACAAGATATTCAAAGATGAAATTGTCCCAATCCTACAGAAACTATTCCAAAAGATTGAGAAAGAGGGAATCCTCCCTGAATCATTCTATGAGGACAGTATCACTGTGATACCAAAACCATGAAAGAACATAACAAATAAAGAAAACTACAGAGCAATATCCCTAAGGAACATAGATGCAAAAATCCTCAAGAAAATACTAGCTAACTGAATTCAATAGCACATAAAAAAAGATAATACATCATCATCAAATGGGTTTCATCCCAAAGATACAGGGATGATTTAGCATACACAAGTCAATAAACGTGGTACATCACATAAACAGAATTAAAAACAAAAACTATATGATCATCTCAATAGATGCAAAAAAGCATTCAATAAAATCCAGCATCACTTAATGATAAACCCCTCAACAAAAATAGGCATACAGGGGCCAAACCTCAAATGAATAAAGGCCATCTATGACAAAACCACTACCAACATCATAATGAATGGGAAAAAGTTGAAAGCATTCCCCCTGAGAACTAAAACAACACAAGGATGCCTACTTTCACCACTTCTATTCAAATGGTACTGGAATTCCTAGCCAGTGCAATCAGGCAAGAGAAAGAAAGGGCATCCAGATTTAAAAAATGAGGAAGTCAAACTACTACTGTTTGCTGATGATATGACTGCATTCCTAGAAAACTCTAGGCACCTCCAAAAGACTCCTATACTTGATAAAAGAAAATTCCATAAAGTCTCAGGTTACAAAATCAATGTACACAAATCAGTAGCACTGCCATACACCAACAACAGTCAAGCTGAGAATTAAATCAAAAACTCAAATCCCTTTTACAACAGCTGCAAATAATAAAAAATAAAATACTTAGAAACATATTTAACCAAGGAGGTGAAAGATCTCTACAAGGAGAGCTACAAAACACTGCTGAAAGAAATCAGAGATGATACAGACAAATGGAAACACATACCATGCTCATGGTTTGGCGGCCTTAGCCTTCCTAGAGATTTAGATATCCAAATACAAGAAGATACAAAAACCTCCTGAAAAATTCATTGCAAAAAGGTCATCGCCAAGGCATATAGTCATCAGACTACCCAAATTCAACTGAAGGAAATTATTCTAAGAGCAGTGAGAAAAAAAGCATCAATTCACCTATAAAGGAAAATCTTTCAGACTAACAGCAGACGTCTCAGCAGAAACCTTACAACCCTGAAGGGATCAGAGTCCTACCTTTAGCCTCCTTAAACAGAATAACTGCTTATTGTAAAATTGACCATACTGTGTTATAAAAATGATCATATTGCCCAAAGTAATTGACAGATTCAATGCAATTTCCATGAAAATACCAAAATTATTTTTCACACAATCAGAAAAAACAACTCCGAAAATTTGTATGGAACCAACAAATAATCCAAATAGCCAAATAATTCCTAAGCAAAAAAATAAATATTGGGGCATCACACTTCCAGACTTCAAGTTATACTACAAGACTACAGTTGCCAAAACACCATGGTGCTGGTATAAAAGTTGGCACACAGACCAATGTAAAAGTATAGAGAACCCAGAAATAAAGATAAATACAACTAACTGATCTCTAACAACATATACAAAAACATAAACTGGGGAAAGGACATCCAATTTACTAAATGGTGCCAGTATAACTGCTAGCCACATACAGAAGCATAAAACTGGATCCCTATCTTTCACCTTACACAAAAATCCACTCAAGACAGATCAAAAACTTAAATCTAAGACCCAAAACCATAAAAATTCTAAGAGATAATTTTGGAAAAACTCTTCTGAATATTGACCTAGGCAAAGAATTCATGAATAAAACCCAACAGCAAATGCAACAAAAACAAAAATATATAAATGGGACCTGATTAAATTAAAAAGCTTCTGCACAGCAAAAGAATCATCAGAGTAAACAGACAACCCACAGAATGGGAGAAAATATTTCCAAACTCTGCATCTGACAAAGGACTAGTATCCAGAATCTACAAGGGACTCAAACAGTATCAGCAAGAAAGCAACAAATAATCCCATCAAAAAGTGTGCAAATGACATGAAAAGATACTTCTGAAAAGAAGATATACAAATGGCCAAAAAAAAAACATGAAAAATGTTCAGCATTACTAATCATCAGAGAAATGCAAATTAAAACCACAGTGAGATACCACCTTACTCCTGCAAGAATGGCCAATATGAGAAAGTCAAAAAATAACACATGTTGGTGTGGATGTGGTGAAAGAGGAATGGTTATACACTGCTGATGGGAATATAAATTAGTACAAACTCCATAGAAAACAGCATGGAGATTCCTTGAAGAACTAAAAGTAGATCTACCATTTGATCTAGCAATCTCACTACTGAGTATCTATCTAAAGGAAAAAAAAAAAAAAAAAAACAGTAATTATGTGAAAAAGACACATGAACACTTAACGTTTATTGCAGTCAAATTAACAACTGCAAAGATAGGAAACTAACTTAAGTGCCCATCGACCAATGAGTGGACAAAGATAATGTGGTATAAATATACCATGGACTTCTTCTCCAAGAGAACACCAAATGGCGGATGACGCCGGTGCAGCGGGGGGGGGGGGGGGGGGGGGGCGGGGGGGCGGGGCCGGCCGGGGGGGGGGGGGCGGGGGCCCTGGTGGCCCTGGGATGGGGAACCGCGGTGGCTTCCGCGGAGGTTTCGGCAGTGGCATCCGGGGCCGGGGTCGCGGCCGTGGACGGGGCCGGGGCCAAGGCCGCGGAGCTCGCGGAGGCAAAGCCGAGGATAAGGAGTGGATGCCCGTCACTAAGCTGGGCCGCTTGGTCAAGGACATGAAGATCAAGTCCCTGGAGGAGATCTACCTCTTCTCTTTGCCCATTAAGGAATCTGAGATCATTGACTTTTTCTTGGGGGCTTCTCTCAAAGACGAGGTTTTGAAGATTATGCCGGTGCAGAAGCAGACCCCTGCTGGCCAGCGCACCAGGTTCAAGGCGTTTGTTGCTATCGGGGACTACAATGGCCACGTCGGCCTGGGTGTTAAGTGCTCCAAGGAGGTGGCCACTGCCATCCGTGGGGCCATCATCCTGGCCAAACTCTCCATTGTCCCAGTGCGCAGAGGCTACTGGGGGAACAAGATCGGCAAGCCCCACACCGTCCCTTGCAAGGTGACAGGCCGCTGCGGCTCTGTGCTCGTGCGCCTCATCCCTGCACCCAGGGGCACTGGCATCGTCTCAGCGCCTGTGCCCAAGAAGCTGCTCATGATGGCTGGTATTGATGACTGCTACACCTCAGCCCGGGGCTGCACTGCCACCCTGGGCAACTTCGCCAAGGCCACCTTCGATGCCATCTCTAAGACCTACAGCTACCTGACCCCTGACCTCTGGAAGGAGACTGTGTTTACCAAGTCTCCCTATCAGGAATTCACTGACCACCTTGTCAAGACCCACACCAGAGTCTCTGTGCAGCGGACCCAGGCTCCAGCTGTGGCTACAACATAGGGTTTTTATACAAGAAAAATAAAGTGAATTAAGCCTGTTACTAAAAAATATATATATATACACACCATGGAATATAACTCAGCCATAAAAATATAACCATGAAATATAACTCAGCCATAAAAAGGTGTGAAATAATGTCTTTTGCAGCAGTTTGGATGAAGCTGGAGGCTATTATTCTAAGTGAATTAACTCAAAAACCAAACACCATATGTTCTCATTTTATGTGGGGACTAAGCCTTCAGTGCCCAAAGGCATACAGAGTGATACAATGAACTTTGGAGACTCAGAACGAGGAGAGGGTCAGGAAAGTGTATGATTAAAAAAACTGCATATTGGGTACAGTGTATACTACTCAGGTGACCTTGCACTAAAATCTGAGAATTCACCACTATGTAATTCATCCATGTAACCAAAAACCACCTGTACCCCAAAAGCTATTGAAATAAAAAAATTAAATTAAAAAAATGATTGCCATACAGACTCACATTATGTCTACATCATAAAACTCTATGCTTTAGAGTTGGATTTTTTTAGTTAGTTTGTTTGTTTTTTGAAAACAGGGTCTCACTCTGTCATCCAGGCTGGAGTGCAATGGTGTAATCTTGGCTCACCGCAGCCTTGATCTCCTGGATTCAAGCAATCCTCCCCCACTTAGCCTCGCAAGTAGCTGGGACTACAGATGCATGCTTGTTTTTAATTAAGAAACCACCTCTAAGAGGTAAGTTGTATGATGGTATATGTGACAATTATTTGTCATTTCTGTAGACATTTTTGGATATCATAACTCATCTCTAGGCTTCTATGCAGAAGATACTCTGGGTTGATTAGAGCCAAAATAAAAAGTTGAAATGTTAAATTAGGTTAGTTTTCAATGGGATCAGATATATTGACTCAGAGTTATGTGGAAACTTGGCTACTTTCCCTGCTATTTCTCAGAATATGTTGCTGCTCCTTCACCAAGCTGATCATTATTTCAGGAAGTAACTTTCTCCATATCTCCACTGTGTGTGTGTGTGTGTGTGTGTGTGTGTGTGTGTGTGTGTGTGTGTGCATTTTCATACCCTCCTTCCCAATTCCTACTCCAAGATAATAGCAAATAAACAACAAATAAATCTATACATTTATTCTTGGCATTGTCTTTAAATGTCTCAATAAAAATTGTCTAAATAAACACAGGATGTCACTTGTGAATTATTTTTTAAACTAGCTAAGTACCCAGAGAGAGAAAGTATTGTGCTATTGTTTGCTGTTTATGCTGTTGCTCAGTTTTCCTCCTACCACATTGAGATTGTTTGCTTCTTCTGTTTCAGGTATGTGAATAAGAACTCCAGGTTTCTTTCTCAAAGAAAGCACAGAGAAAGAATTATGGTTAGAGAATGCGAGAAGAGAAAGTAAATGAAAAATAAAAAATATGGGAATGTCCTTGGATCAACAGAAATTTCCTCCAAAGTCAACTCTGCTGAGAATATAATATACCTGTTCTCCAGGAAAGAAAACAACAATATACTTTCTGATTCTTCAAGAAATGACATGAGATCTTGAAAAGCACTAATTTCTAGGAATATCTATCCTGAGATTTGAAACTTGCTTCATAAAGTTCAAGACCTCAAACAAATTTTGTGTAGTTGATCAATAATTCATTTCATCAAACCACTCTACAATAATGATTCAGGTATTCAGTCTTGTCTTCCTGCAGAGACTTTAAATACATGTATTACATTTTATGACCCAATACTTATTAATCTTTGCAATGACTATATTCAGTTAACATTATTATCCTAGATTATAGGGTAAGTGATTGAGGGGAGCCTTTGACTTGCTGAAGGTCAAACTGAAATGAGAAACAGAAGTAGGATGAGGTATGAAAGTGATTCCATGACTCTAAGTCCTAAATCACAGTATCACGTAAAAAGGCCTTTTTAGTTTTCAAATTCTTTTTTATTCCGCTTTAAAAATTTGCCCTTATTACATAATTAAAGCTAAAATGTCATTATGCCTTTTTAATAAACTGTTAATATGGAAACCTCAAATAGAGCCTTCCTCTTCAATACTAAACATCACTGCAATGTAAAATTATATTTTTCTCTATGAGTCTTAAATTTTAAAATAGCAGCTACAATACTTGAGATTTTGTATTTAAAATATATGGATATCAGCTTAATTTCAATCCCATTATTAAAAGCGTCAGCTGGTTGCTGCAAAATTTTTATATAGAAAGAAACTAGGATAAATGTAACACTGAAAAAGGGATATAGAGTTGGAGAAAGAAGAAAAAGAAGATGCCATGAATTTCTTTCAAACCTTAAAAAATGGGTAAAAGTTTCTCTCACTGATGAAATGAGCTCTTTACATATAAATTATATTGTAATAACAGAGCTCCTGGGTGGAAAAGAGTTCCTTCTCCTGCTGGCAAAAATTAAAATAATCACAGATGGCTAATGATCAAAAATACTGACTGACAGCTCTGAAGTATAAGACACAGAGAATATTCTCAGAGGAGTGAGAATATTCGCAGTTTCTTAAGCCAACATTCAAATTTGGTTCAAGAAACACACAAAGATTTTCTTACCAGATATTCCTGTATAGGAAGGTTTTATTCTATTTTCAAGAGTACTATACGTTCTCATAGAACTCCTTCAAGAAAGTTAATGAAATTGTCCATATGATTACATTAATATTTTGGGTAAAATACAGGAATTCACTAAGGAAAGAGGGTCTATATTCCTAAAATAGTATGAAAAATCTATTAAATTCAGGCATTAGGAATCCAGTCCCTTATTTTAAAATATAGGTGGAAAAAGAAAGATCTGCCTAGTGAAATTAGCTAAGTCTTCATAAATACGTCAAACAATATTAATAATAGTAACAACTAACACTTGTTGAGGACTTTATGACCTTTTTAAGCTTGTTACTAATATACCTCATTTAATTTATCAAATAGTTCTGAAAAATACATGACATTATTATTCACATTTTTCAGATGAGGTAACCAAGTGTAGAGAAGTTTAAAACATTTGCCAAGATCCCCCTATAGCTGATGAGTTGTAAAACAGGGGCTCAAAGTAGTTTCTAAGCCTGGTGCTTAACCCAAATATAGCTATTATATTAATTATACTAGTAGGATTCAAATTCAAGAACATCTATGGTAAGACCAACAACAAAATGTCACATTCTATATCATGTTAGAGAAATTTACAAAGAATTTGATCTTGCAACTACCAAATAAAATAGTTATGGTGTTACTATAATTGATAATGATTAAACTGTGACTTGAAGTTTACTCATTTATTAATGTATTTCTTTATGAAATTAAAGGAAGACTAATATTTTAAATGCCTGAGTTCTAATTTTTGCAAATGCAAATATATATATACATATAAAACACTGTCACTGTCTTTTAAATGTTTATATTCTTTCATGTGTCTGTTGGCTGTATGAATGTCTTCTTTTGAGAAATGTCTGTTCATATCCTTTGCCCACTTTTTGATGGGGTTGTTTGTTTTTTTCTTGTACATTTGTTTGAGTTCTTTGTAGGTTCTGGATATTAGCCCTTTGTCAGATGAGTAGATTGCAAAAATTTTCTCCCATTCTGTAGGTTGTCTGTTCACTCTGATGGTAGTTTCTTTTGCTGTGCAGAAGCTCTTTAGTTCAATGAGATCCCATTTGTCAATTTTGGCTTTTGCTGCCGTTGCTTTTGGTGTTTTAGACATGAAGTCTTTGCCCATGCCTATGTCCTGAATGGTACTACCTAGGTTTTCCTCTAGGGTTTTTATGGTATTAGGTCTAACATTTAAGTCTCTAATCCATCTTGAATTAATTTTCACTGGCCATCAGAGAAATGCAAATCAAAACCACAGTGAAATACCATCTCACACCAGTTAGAATGGCAATCATTAAAAAGTCAGGAAACAACAGGTGCTGGAGAGGATGTGGAGAAATAGGAACACTTTTACACTGTTGGTGGGATTGTAAACTAGTTCAACCATTATGGAAAACAGTATGGTGATTCCTCAAGGATCTAGAACTAGATGTACCATATGACCCAGCCATCCCATTACTGGGTATATACCCAAAGGATTATAAATCATGCTGCTATAAAGACACATGCACACGTATGTTTATTGCGGCACTATTCACAATAGCAAAGACTTGGAATCAACCCAAATGTCCATCAGTGACAGACTGGATTAAGAAAATGTGGCACATATACACCATGGAATACTATGCAGCCATAAAAAAGGATGAGTTTGTGTCCTTTGTAGGGACATGGATGCAGCTGGAAACCATCATTCTTAGCAAACTATCACAAGAACAGAAAACCAAACACCGCATGTTCTCACTCATAGGTGGGAACTGAACAATGAGATCACTTGGACTCGGGAAGGGGAACATCACACACAGGGGCCTATCATGGGGAGGGGGGAGGGGGGAGGGATTGCATTGGGAGTTATACCTGATGTAAATGACGAGTTGATGGGTGCTGACAAGTTGATGGGTGCAGCACAGCAACATGGCACAAGCATACATATGTAACAAACCTGCACATTATGCACATGTACCCTAGAACTTAAAGTATAATAATAAATAAATAAATAAATAAATAAAATGTTTATATTCTATATAATGATGTATACTGCATGTATGTATCAACATTTATGCATATAGATAATTCATATGATGTGTGTGTGCCAACGACTACAGGAGCAATGTAGAGAAAATAATCCATGGTGCCTGTGTCAGAGTTATCAAAGAAGGTATGGCATAGATTTTAGATTTTGAGTCATAGCTGGAAATTTGTTAGAAAAGATGAAGTTGAAAAAGGTATATCTTGGTGCCTGGAGTAGGTCTGCACATGCTAAACATACTTATTGAATTAATAATTCTATATTTTCTATATTCAACTTGATAAATTATAATAATAAATATGCAGATGCCCTTAGGAGTACAGTAACATTACTAACAGAACAAATATGAAATATCATAAGCAAAAATCGTTCTTAAAGTAATTTTTTTAAAAGGATCTTTGCAAACCGAATCATCAGGGTGGATTTTGCAGAACATTTTGGGGAAAAAAAAAACCCATAATGTTCTTAGCACTGGCTGAAAGAAACACCAACAACAGGCCAGCGCCGTGGCTCACGCCTGTAATCCCAGCACTTTGGAAGGCCGAGTGGGTGGATCACGAGGTCAGGAGATTGAGACCATCCTGGCTAACATGGCGAAATCCCATCTCCACTAAAAATACAAAAATTAGCTGGGCATGGTGATACGTGGTGGCGCATCCAGTGTCTTGATTTTCAGTCCTAGCTACTCAGGAGGCTGAGGCAGGGGAATAGCTTGAACTTGGGAGGTGGAGGTTGCAGTGTGCCGAGATTGCACCACTGCACTCCAGACTGGACGACAGAGCAAGACGTTGTCTCAAAAAAAAAAAAAAAAAAAAAAAGAAAGAGAAAAGAAACACCAACAACAAATGGTTACAGTTAGTAACCATTTAAATGGTTGCTTTTTTATATCCCTGCCAGAATTGCTTATAATGCGGGACATCTCCATTTGGATGTTACTTTTTCCAACCAAAATATTTCCAAGTCAACTCACTGTACTTCACAATACACTGAAATGAGTACAAGTATTAAAAGCATGCCTGAGGCGACAGAAACTTTGAGGTTAATTTCCATTTCTTCAAGTATATTTGATGAATGATGTGACAAAGGAATCCTAATTAAGGTTGAAATCCTGAATACTAAATAAATCAGAAGTGCCACTACATTCGTCTTCCACAGTGATAATACTGCCACTTCTGCTTCTCTTTAGCCCAGCCCTTGACTTTTCAGGAAACCTTTTTCTGTATATTTTCTTCCTCTATAACTTTTGCAGAGAGTAGATGTGAGTATCCTACCTAGACTTAGTCAAGGCAAAATCTAAAACATCTGTGCCTCTTTGTTTTGTTTCTCACTTTCTCTTCTACATCAATAGCAAATGTTTATTTTTTTACATTTAACCTCAAAAATAGCTCCATTTGTGACATGATGATTCCTGTTTCATCTCACATTATAATATTTCATGGCAAAATTAGAAGATACATCTTTTAACTTCTAAGGAATGAAACATACCACAGAACAGTTTCATAAATGTTAGCTGTTTTAACGGTGCCATTTTCATTATCATTATCATAAATTGACAAGTAAGGGTGCAAATTCTTTCATTTCTCACTAGATGAGTAATGTTAGGCATGTTGCTTAATATTTATGTAACTCCATTGTCTTGATTTTGAGCCACTCTTGCCATTCTTGGTAGAAAACCCATTGACCCTAATGTTCTGGTTGAGTTCTATTTATTTTATTTTGAATATTTGCATCAATGAGATTGTGTTCATTTTCTATTTTATTCTATTTAAATCAGGTTCTAATTTTAAGTTATATTGCCTTCATAAAATACATTTAAGACCTTCTAGTTTTGGCCTGAAATAATTGCAATAATTTAAAATTACCTGTCTTTTAAATTTAAGTAGAACTTAACTGAAAATCCATCTAATCTTGGTGAACTTCACCAGTTTGTACTGTGGTAATTGATCCATTCAGATTTTCAACTTCTTGTTAGGTCAATATTGACAATTTACACTTGAGCAGAAATTGCTCATTCTTGTGGCATTCAAATTGCCATAGGTTTGCAGGTAATATTCATGAATAATTCATTTAAGTTTCTCTATATTAGAGGTGTTTACTTTTATATTCCAAAATTTGTGTTTTCCTCTCTTTGTCCTTTTTAAAAAAACAAACATCAATATATATTTATATATCTCATTAATATTTTCAAATACTCTGCATTTGGATTTAGTCACTGTTTTATTTATTTAGCAAGCATTTATATAGTATTTGCTCTGTGCTGAGAACAGCTTTACACACTTTACAAATGTTAACACTTTTGATTTTTATTAATTGGATTTCAATTATCATGGCAATTGTATACACAGATATAAGGGTTTAAACACTAGATGTCAAAGACAGTTGTGCTAGATATGTCAATCACTCAAAAGTTCATTCCAAGCAAAAAAAGCCCTGTTTACAATCTTCTCTGAAGCATCAGCCTGAAGAAGTCACGTGAGCCTGAAATTCTTATAGCACTTTGGATTATGGGTGACGATGAGGTACAAAAGAAGTCAATCCACATACTAATCAGCTGCTCATAAAAAGGCCTGACATAGAAAGTCATGATGATAACAACTTGCTGAACCCACCAGAATACTAATTTCAGTAGTAAAGAAAATATAGGTCTATAAGTAGTGAGAAGAGAAGCAGAAAAGAAAACCGGCATGGAAGATCATTAATTAGACATGACAGATAAGGGTGAAAATTTATTTTCATTTAATTATATAGATGTTGGAACCCTAAAGTGAAGTCACAAAGTTCTGATATTTGAGAATTGACTTGAACCCTGAATAACCATCTGCAAGGTCCCTCTCTATTTTTGTCCTCATCTTGCAGTGCATCAGATTGTTTTATCTTGAATTAATGAATTTCCTTCATTATTTGAAGAAATCAAGGCTCTGTTTATTCCAACTTAAATTAAAAACAGATAGGATAAGAAACAATAAGGAAAGATTAGACAGAAATAAAAGTATTAACTGAGTTAATAGAAAACCCATAAAATACGACAATAAATATAAATGGGTTAGGCACTTGAATCAAATGTAAAAGTAGCATTTTATTTTTAAAAAAATACAGAATTTGGAGCTGAGCATTCTTACATAATAGTAATGACAGCTACTGTACTAAGTGAAATTTGGACCCAAAAGGATGTTTTAGAATTCAGCTTCCTGTAATGCACCTACAGACTGTATCAAGAGAAAGATAGTAGCAAGAGAATTTGGTATGAGGATGTAAGGAATTAGCTATAACTTTTTTGAAGTAAAGTCTGTGGACTTCCAAAATGTATAAGAAGCAGAACTGCACACAAGATAGCTTCTGCAAAACAGAAGCTTCTGCCTCAAATCAAACACAAATCTCTTCTGTATAGTGTTGTTAAGAATATTGGACATTAATTGGTTTTTTTGAGCACTGCTCATGCACACAGATAGTAATCACCATGAGTAAAACAAGAAATAAAATATTTTTCGATTATTGTTTATCACATTTCAAAACTCTTTTCACATTTCTGTGGGGGGCGGGGGGCAAGGGAGCAGTGAATGCTGAATTAGGATCAGAAAACTTTTCCCTTTCATCTCATTATCTAGTTTTATCTCTTTCTGGTGGGAGGGTAAGGGATGGAGAGACAAAGAGAGAACCTTCACAAGATGGATAAAATATTCACAGAATTAGAGGCCGTGTGTATTTTCGAAGAAACAAGAAAGGCCTTGGCAGTCTCCATGTTAGAGGACTGTTGCATTTTTGCTCACAGTTTCAGGACTGGTTGTAGGAAATGCTGTTTCACATTTGATTTGGAAAAGAATATTGGACTGTGTGTAAATATGAAACCTTTGAGACTATACCATCTGGATCCAATATTTGAAGTGATTTACACATGAAATAAAAAAAAAAAAACAGAATCTTCATGAA
Organism: Theropithecus gelada; assembly: GCF_003255815.1. Taxonomy (NCBI): domain Eukaryota; kingdom Metazoa; phylum Chordata; class Mammalia; order Primates; family Cercopithecidae; genus Theropithecus; species Theropithecus gelada. Next base: position 99,487,807 of record NC_037670.1, read on the forward strand.
AAGTGTGCTTAAAAAATTTTAAATAGATTAACTAGATTTATTTACCACCTCCAAATTGTACCTAATTATGAATTAAAATTTATTCCCTTACAATGTTGGCTTTTGTAACAATCATTAAACAAAAATCACTCAGGTTTTAAGATATATGTCTATCACTTGAGTCTTGCTTTTTGGCATTTTTTAAATCATTTGACTGTCTCCTACTTCAATATATGCCTTTCCCATCCCAATAAACTCAACACACATTGAGTTTAGTAAATGCCATACATCATGCTAAGATTTAGGAAGCTAATGGTGAATTTTTATTTATTTATTTATTTATTTATTTATTTATTTATTTATTTATTTATTTTTTTGAGACGGAGTCTCGCTCTGACCCCAGGCTGGAGTGCAGTGGCCGGATCTCAGCTCACTGCAAGCTCCGCCTCCCAGGTTTAGGCCATTCTCCTGCTTCAGCCTCCTGAGTAGCTGGGACTACAGGCGCCTGCCACCTCACCCGGCTAATTTTTTGTATTTTTTAGTAGAGACGGGGTTTCACCGTGTTAGCCAGGATGGTCTTGATCTCCTGACCTCGTGATCCGCCCGTCTCGGCCTCCCAAAGTGCTGGGATTACAGGCTTGAGCCACCGCGCCCGGCTATGGTGAATATTTTTAAACAACGGTCTCTACATTTTGGGGATAAGAAATTTGTTGATAAAACAGACTCTAATCAAAGGACCACAAAGCAATCACCTATTTTTATAAGAATTTTAATAAAGACCATAATCATTGATGCCATATATGTCAATCAGAATTAAATGACTGTTGAGTTAATAGTATCATTCCAGTGATTTGGAAGATATGTAAAATATTCTTGGGATTCATTCTACCTCTTCACGTGGAAACTTCTAGGAAAACCATTTGGGATTTCTATGAATCACTATACTTTTTCCAAATTGATTCCCCCTAAACCACGGGTAGTGTAGATTTGTGAGAAGTCTGTTTAAGCATCTAAACTGCACAGCCCTTCCACCTTCGTAGTTCCAACCCCCCCAACACATGCACGTGCACACACATGAACAAGCACATATACATATAGAGGTTTACATTTCTTGCCTTGGTAAATGCACCCAGATATTGCAAAGCAATTTAAAAATATTTTCCAGCTGGAATTCCAGAAGTCCAGCATGTTTCAAGCTAGTCTGATCCAGAGGCTCAAGAAAGTATCAGGAACTCAGTTTCTATTCCAATCTTTTTTATGCTTTCCTTAGTATTTGTTTCTGCCTCATGTTGGTTTTTTGTGTTGGTTAAGACTGTCTTCCAATAGCGACTGGAGCTATATATTCTTTTCTTTGGTTCTCACAGAAAGAATAACAAGCCCAGAATAGCAAGGATGAATTCCTAGAATCACCCTCATTGGACCACGTAGGTCCTTGATAAAATGACTATGTCCAAGGGAATGGAACCTGCTGCTTGCTTTAAGGCATCATGCCTACTTCCAGAAATATAACATTTTCTTCCAGCGTCTTCTTAGGCTACTGAATATTCCTACACAATGGGGAACCCAAACTGACATTTACATGTACTTGTAAATCACTAGTATCTTTTTCTATATGTCGGTCTCCTAAAGACTGTTGCTAGTCAATGCCAGATATATGCACTTTTAACATTTACATTCATAGATTTTAAATCATTTGCTCATTAATTATTGTATCAGTAGGCATCGGGGATTCAAAACAGCCTGTTAATGAGAGTTGCTGGCAATTTTGAATGTGTCAATGTCCACCCAGTTTTTCAGTAGGTATAAAATAGGATTTATAAAGTACAGAAAGTCACTATTTTGAGGAGAATTGAAGAATACACTTCTCAACTGGCAGAGACCAGATATCTAACCCATTATAGTGCTGCATTCCCAAGGAATAGATCAGTTAATGAATGTGTAATACAATAAAATAGAAAATCCAAGGAAGGCCAAGACAGCTTCCAAGTAATACCTTGACTACATTTAACAGATAGCATTCTTCTTGCAACAATATTATTTTGGTTAAACCTAAACCAAGAGGACTTAATGATCATCTTTTATAATTACTTGCTTATAGTGAAAAGGAAGAAAGATCATCATTTGTAAATGGCACAGGATAGCAGGAAAATGATCACACTTGATCTCAGATAGGGAAGAAGTCTTTTAAATAGCAATCTCTCCTATAAGCAATGGAAAATGGACACTATCAAACTGTGTCAATAAGTTGACTGAGCTTCGGGGGGCGGAGCAAGATGGCCGAATAGGAAAAGCTCCAGTCTCCAACTCCCAGCGCGAGCGACACAGAAGACCGGTGATTTCTGCATTTTCAACTGAGGTACTGGGTTCATCTCACTGGGGAGTGCCGGACGATCGGTGCTGGTCAGCTGCTGCAGCCCGACCAGCGAGAGCTGAAGCAGGGCGAGGCATCGCCTCACCTGGGAAGCGCAAGGGGGAAGGGAATCCCTTTTCCTAGCCAGGGGAACTGAGACACACAACACCTGGAAAATCGGGTAACTCCCACCCCAATATTGCGCTTTAAGCAAACAGGCACACCAGGAGATCATATCCCACACCTGGCTGGGAGGGTCCCACGCCCACAGAGCCTCCCTCATTGCTAGCACAGCAGTCTGTGATCTACTGGCAAGGCAGCAGGGAGGCTGGGGGAGGGGCGCCCGCCATTGCTGAGGCTTAAGTAGGTAAACAAAGCTGCTGGGAAGCTCCAACTGGGTGGAGCTCACAGCAGCTCAAGGAAACCTGCCTGTCTCTGTAGACTCCACCTCTGGGGACAGGGCACAGCTACACAACAACAACAACAACAAAAAAGCAGCAGAAGCCTCTGCAGACGCAAACGACTCTGTCTGACAGCTTTGAAGAGAGCAGTGGATCTCCCAACACGGAGGTTGAGATCTGAGAAGGGACAGACTGCCTGCTCAAGTGGGTCCCTGACCCCTGAGTAGCCTAACTGGGAGACATCCCCCACTAGGGGCAGTCTGACACCCCACACCTCACAGGGTGGAGTACACCCCTGAGAGGAAGCTTCCAAAGCAAGAATCAGACAGGTACACTCGCTGTTCAGAAATATTCTATCTTCTGCAGCCTCTGCTGCTGATACCCAGGCAAACAGGGTCTGGAGTGGACCTCAAGCAATCTCCAACAGACCTACAGCTGAGGGTCCTGACTGTTAGAAGGAAAACTATCAAACAGGAAGGACACCTACACCAAAACCCCATCAGTACATCACCATCATCAAAGACCAGAGGCAGATAAAACCACAAAGATGGGGAAAAAGCAGGGCAGAAAAGCTGGAAATTCAAAAAATAAGAGCACATCTCCCCCGGCAAAGGAGCGCAGCTCATCGCCAGCAATGGATCAAAGCTGGACGGAGAATGACTTTGACGAGATGAGAGAAGAAGGCTTCAGTCCATCAAATTTCTCAGAGCTAAAGGAGGAATTACGTACCCAGCGCAAAGAAACTAAAAATCTTGAAAAAAAAGTGGAAGAATTGACGGCTAGACTAATTAATGCAGAGAAGGTCATAAACGAAATGAAAGAGATGAAAACCATGACACGAGAAATACGTGACAAATGCAAAAGTTTCAGTAACCAACTCGATCAACTGGAAGAAAGAGTATCAGCGATTGAATATCAAATGAATGAAATGAAGCGAGAAGAGAAACCAAAAGAAAAAAGAAGAAAAAGAAATGAACAAAGCCTGCAAGAAGTATGGGATTATGTAAAAAGACCAAATCTACGTCTGATTGGGGTGCCTGAAAGTGAGGGGGAAAATGGAACCAAGTTGGAAAACACTCTTCAGGATATCATCCAGGAGAACTTCCCCAACCTAGTAGGGCAGGCCAACATTCAAATCCAGGAAATACAGAGAACGCCACAGGATACTCCTCGAGAAGAGCAACTCCAAGACACATAATTGCCAGATTCACCAAAGTTGAAATGAAGGAAAAAATCTTAAGGGCAGCCAGAGAGAAAGGTCGGGTTACCCACAAAGGGAAGCCCATCAGACTCACAGCAGATCTCTCGGCAGAAACTCTCCAAGCCAGAAGAGAGTGGGGGCCAATATTCAACATTCTTAAAGAAAAGAATTTTAAACCCAGAATTTCATATCCAGCCAAACTAAGTTTCATAAGTGAAGGAGAAATAAAATCCTTTACAGATAAGCAAATGCTTAGAGATTTTGTCACCACTAGGCCTGCCTTACAAGAGACCCTTGAGGAAGCACTCAACATGGAAAGGAACAACACCAGCCATTGCAAAAACATGCCAAAATATAAAGACCATCGAGGCTAGGAAGAAACTGCATCAACTAACGAGCAAAATAACCAGTTAATATCATAATGGCAGGATCAAGTTCACACATAACAATCTTAACCTTAAATGTAAGTGGACTAAATGCTCCAATGAAAAGACACAGACTGGCAAACTGGATAAAGAGTCAAGAACCATCAGTCTGCTGTATTCAGGAGACCCATCTCACACGCAGAGACATACATAGGCTCAAAATAAAGGGATGGAGGAAGATTTACCAAGCAAATGGAGAACAAAAAAAAGCGGGGGTTGCAATCCTAGTCTCTGAAAAAACAGACTTTAAACCATCAAAGATCAAAAGAGACAAAGAAGGCCATTACATAATGGTAAAGGGATCAATTCAACAGGAAGAGCTAACTATCCTAAATATATATGCACCCAATACAGGAGCACCCAGATTCATAAAGTAAGTCCTTAGAGACTTACAAAGAGACTTAGACTCCCATACAATAATAATGGGAGACTTCAACACTCCACTGTCAACATTAGACAGATCAACAAGACAGAAAGTTAACAAGGATATCCAGGAATTGAACTCATCTCTGCAGCAAGCAGACCTAATAGACATCTATAGAACTCTCCACCCCAAATCAACAGAATATACATTCTTCTCAGCACCACATCGTACTTACTCCAAAATTGACCATATAATTGGAAGTAAAGCACTCCTCAGCAAATGTACAAGAACAGAAATTATAACAAACTGTCTCTCAGACCACAGTGCAATCAAACTAGAACTCAGGACTAAGAAACTCAATCAAAACCGCTCCACTACATGGAAACTGAACAACCTGCTCCTGAATGACTACTGGGTACATAATGAAATGAAGGCAGAAATAAAGATGTTCTTTGAAACCAATGAGAACAAAGATACAACATACCAGAATCTCTGGGACACATTTAAAGCAGTGTGTAGAGGGAAATTTGTAGCACTAAATGCCCACAAGAGAAAGCAGGAAAGATCAAAAATTGACACTCTAACATCGCAATTAAAAGAACTAGAGAAGCAAGAGCAAACACATTCAAAAGCTAGCAGAAGGCAAGAAATAACTAAGATCAGAGCAGAACTGAAGGAGATAGAGACACAAAAAACCCTCCAAAAAATCAATGAATCCAGGAGTTGGTTTTTTGAAAAGATCAACAAAATTGACAGACCACTAGCAAGACTAATAAAGAAGAAAAGAGAGAAGAATCAAATCGACACAATTAAAAATGATAAAGGGGATATCACCACCGACCCCACAGAAATACAAACTACCATCAGAGAATACTATAAACACCTCTACGCAAATAAACTGGAAAACCTAGAAGAAATGGATAATTTCCTGGACACTTACACTCTTCCAAGACTAAACCAGGAATAAGTTGAATCCCTGAATAGACCAATAGTAGGCTCTGAAATTGAGGCAATAATTAATAGCCTACCAACCAAAAAAAGTCCAGGACCAGATGGATTCACAGCTGAATTCTACCAGAGGTATAAGGAGGAGTTGGTACCATTCCTTCTGAAACTATTCCAATCAATAGAAAAAGAGGGAATCCTCCCTAACTCATTTTATGAGGCCAACATCATCCTGATACCAAAGCCTGGCAGAGACACAACAAAAAAAGAGAATTTTAGACCAATATCCCTGATGAACATCGATGCAAAAATCCTCAATAAAATACTGGCAAACCGGATTCAACAACACATCCAAAAGCTTATCCACCATGATCAAGTGGGCTTCATCCCTGGGATGCAAGGCTGGTTCAACATTTGCAAATCAATAAACATAATCCAGCATATAAACAGAACCAAAGACAAGAACCACATGATTATCTCAATAGATGCAGAAAAGGCTTTTGACAAAATTCAACAGCCCTTCATGCTAAAAACGCTCAATAAATTCGGTATTGATGGAACGTACCTCAAAATAATAAGAGCTATTTATGATATTAAGCCAATATCATACTGAATGGGCAAAAACTGGAAAAATTCCCTTTGAAAACTGGCAGAAGACAGGGATGCCCTCTCTCACCACTCCTATTCAACATAGTGTTGGAAGTTCTGGCTAGAGCAATTAGGCAAGAGAAAGAAATCAGGGGTATTCAGTTAGGAAAAGAAGAAGTCAAATTGTCCTTGTTTGCAGATGACATGATTGTATATTTAGAAAACCCCATTGTCTCAGCCCAAAATCTCCTTAAGCTGATAAGCAACTTCAGCAAAGTCTCAGGATACAAAATTAATGTGCAAAAATCACAAGCATTCTTATACACCAATAACAGACAAACACAGAGCCAAATCATGAATGAACTTCCATTCACAATTGCTTCAAAGAGAATAAAATACCTAGGAATCCAACTTACAAGGAATGTAAAGGACCTCTTCAAGGAGAACTACAAACCACTGTTCAGTGAAATAAAAGAGGACACAAACAAATGGAAGAACATACCATGCTCATGGATAGGAAGAATCAATATCGTGAAAATGTGTAATCCCAGCACTTTGGGAGGCTGAGGCGGGTGGATCACGAGGTCAGGAGATCGAGACTATCCTGGCTAACATGGTGAAACCCCGTCTCTACTAAAAATACAAAAAACTAGCCGGGCGTGGTGGCGGGCGCCTGTAGTCTCAGCTACTCAGGAGGCTGAGGCGGGAGAATGGCGTGAACCCGGGAGGCGGAGCTTGCAGTGAGCTGAGATCACGCCACTGCACTCCAGCCTGGGAGCACAGCGAGACTCCGTCTCAAAAAAAAAAAAAAAAAAAAAAAAATATCGTGAAAATGGCCATACTGCCCAAGGTAATTTATAGATTCAATGCCATCCCCATCAAGCTACCAATGAGTTTCTTCACAGAACTGGAAAAAACTGCTTTAAAGTTCATCTGGAACCAAAAAAGAGCCCGCATCTCCAAGACAATCCTAAGTCAAAAGAACAAAGCTGGAGGCATCACGCTACCTGACTTCAAACTATACTACAAGGCTACAGTAACCAAAACAGCATGGTACTGGTACCAAAACAGAGATATAGACCAATGGAACAGAACAGAGTCCTCAGAAATAATACCACACATCTACAGCCATCTGATCTTTGACAAACCTGAGAGAAACAAGAAATGGGGAAAGGATTCCCTATTTAATAAATGGTGCTGGGAAAATTGGCTAGCCATAAGTAGAAAGCTGAAACTGGATCCTTTCCTTACTCCTTATACGAAAATTAATTCAAGATGGATTAGAGACTTAAATGTTAGACCTAATACCATAAAAATCCTAGAGGAAAACCTAGGTAGTACCATTCAGGACATAGGCATGGGCAAAGACTTCATGTCTAAAACACCAAAAGCAATGGCAGCAAAAGCTAAAATTGACAAATGGGATCTCATTAAACTAAAGAGCTTCTGCACAGCAAAAGAAACTACCATCAGAGTGAACAGGCAACCTACAGAATGGGAGAAAATTTTTGCAATCTACTCATCTGACAAAGGGCTAATATCCAGAACCTACAAAGAACTCAAACAAATTTACAAGAAAAAAACAAACAACCCCATCAAAAAGTGGGCAAAGGATATGAACAGACATTTCTCAAAAGAAGACATTCATACAGCCAACAGACATATGAAAAAATGCTCATCATCACTGGCCATCAGAGAAATGCAAATCAAAACCACAATGAGATACCATCTCACACCAGTTAGAATGACGATCATTAAAAAGTCAGGAAACAACAGGTGCTGGAGAGGATGTGGAGAAATAGGAACACTTTTACACTGTTGGTGGGATTGTAAACTAGTTCAACCATTATGGAAAACAGTATGGCGATTCCTCAAGGATCTAGAACTAGATGTACCATATGACCCAGCCATCCCATTACTGGGGATATACCCAAAGGATTATAAATTATGCTGCTATAAAGACACACGCACACGTATGTTCATTGCAGCACTATTCACAATAGCAAAGACTTGGAATCAACCCAAATGTCCATCAGTGACAGATTGGATTAAGAAAATGTGGCACATATACACCATGGAATACTATGCAGCCATAAAAAAGGATGAGTTTGTGTCCTTTGTAGGGACATGGATGCAGCTGGAAACCATCATTCTTAGCAAACTATCACAAGAACAGAAAACCAAACACCGCATGTTCTCACTCATAGGTGGGAACTGAACAATGAGATCACTTGGACTCAGGAAGGGGAACATCACACACCGGGGCCTATCATGGGGAGGGGGGAGGGGGGAGGGATTGCATTGGGAGTTATACCTGATGTAAATGACGAGTTGATGGGTGCAGCAGACCAACATGGCACAAGTATACATATGTAACAAACCTGCACGTTATGCACATGTACCCTACAACTTAAAGTATAATAATAATAAATAAATAAATAAAAAAAAAAAAAAAAAAAACTATCGCACTTAAAAAAAAAAAAAAAGTTGACTGAGCTTCACAGAAGTAAAGTAACTTGCTGTATATCTTGTGGATTATAAGTGACAGATAGTCTATAACAATACAGAGACTCAACCTTAGGGTGAAGCTAACTCTGGGGAGAGAAGTATCAGACAAAAATTAAATGAGCTCTACCTGACTCAAAAGTCCATACTTGTGTTAATACATGATGCACATAAATGTTTTGCTCATTTATCAGTCAGTTCAACAAAATAGGCCTTTTAAATAATGTGTCTGCAGTTGTATCCTCTAGAGGTAATCAGCAACTTCTTAATCTTAACCATAATAACACATTATCACTATTTTGTTTCAGTCAGTTAATTTGCAAAACAATAGTAGAGATCCTACCCCACATGTAAGAATTTATTCCTCAGTTATTGGCTGAATAAATACTGAATAAATACAGTCACCCTCACTAAAAATATCAGGGCCTCAGAAAACAATAGCACTGTGCCAGAAAGGAAGGAGTCAGGTTGAAGAGCTCATGAGGAAGTCACAACTAAAAGCAGGCATGGTCAACCCTTAAACATAAACTGATGGCAATCAGAGCAAGATTTAGAGTTTGGAATGAAAACCAGTTTTATTTTCTTCAGTGTATTGTTCTACTTTACTAAATATAAGATGGAATAAGTTATATAATTAGAGATTTGATCCATAAGCATTGTTGCTAGTAGGTCTCCTGATAGCTACAGAGAAAATGATAATGTATTAAAATATAATAAATATATTGGCTGGGCAAAGTGGCTCACACCTGTAACCCCAGCACATCGGGAGACCAAGATAGGAGGATTGCTTGAGGCCAGGAATTCAAGACAAGCCTGAGGAACATAGTTAGACCCCATCTCTCTCTTATCTCTTTCTCTCTCTCTCTCTCACATATATGCTTATATATAAGGACACCACATTGTTGGCTTGCAGTAGTGATTCAATCAATTCATTCTTAACAAGTTGACAGCAGAGATCTTTCTAAATGCACACTAAATGAAGTTTGGAAATTCATTCAAATATATTACTTTTAAAGAGGATAGTTGTGCACATGTACGGAGGACAAAGGAGAGAACAGAATACAGAACACATAACACAATGTAAGACAGCACTTTTGCTGACATCAGGCACAGAGATAACAGATATCAAGTCATCCTCATATATTCTAGAATTTTCTAGAATATTCTAGAGAAGCAGTTATATATTTACCTATAAGTTTTTTACATTGCTGGCAGACTCTTTTTCTACTGTCTTCTTGCTTACTGTTTACCAGGCATATGATTTCCTTGCTGTAACTCTAACATGCCACATACTTCTCTCTCTCATATATGCATATATATATAAGCATATATATATACAGAGAAAGAAGTATATATATAAGTATATATATATACACACACATATATATGTGTGTGTATGCATATATAAGTATAGCGATAGAAGTATATAGGTATAAGTATATACGTGTGTGTGTGTGTGCACGCACGCACGTGTCTGTGTATATATATGTATGTGTGTGTGTATATATATGTGTGTGTGTGTATATATATGTATGTGTATATATGCTTGATCCTCCCACCTCAGCCTTCCTAGTAGATGGGACAACAGGTGATCACCACCACACCTGGCTATTCTCTCTCTAGAGTCCCAGCTACTAGGAAGGCTGAGGTGGGAGGATCACATGAGTCCAGGATACAGAGGTTGCAGTGAACCAAGATCAACAGAGCAAGACCCTGTTATTGTTGTTGTTGTTGTTGTTTGTTTTGTTTTTTAGAAATATCAAGCCTACAATTATTATTTTATTCTCACAAATAGTTTAAAATTTCTTTCAAGCTCAACCAAAGAAGTAAGTTACTGAAGTTTCCACATCATATCTTTTGTATCTGTTTTCTGTTGGCTTAGACTAAAAGCAAGGACCTAAAGCGATTGGTCTTAAAAAGCAAGTATCTGCCTTGTTTTATAACTAATTGAAAGCTGCTGGTCCTTTGCAAGCCTCTCTACAGACCCATAGAACTGGGAAAAATCAAACAAACAAACAAACAAAAAACACCAAAAATAGCAGGATCAGCCTAAGGCTCAACACCTATTTTGTCCTTAGAGCAACATTAAAAGTTAATCATATGGATTTAATTTCCTTCTTACTGATTTTCTCTGATTTACCCAGGAGGTATACACTATTGGAATGCTGACTCTATATCCTTATTTTATTATGGACCAGAGAAAAGTTTGGAAATTCATTCAAATATATGATTTTTAAAGAGGATAGTTGTGCACATCTACTGAGGACAAAGGAGAAAACAGAATACAGAACACAATGTAAGACAGAACTTTTGCTGACATAAGGCATAGAGATAACAGATATCAAGTCATCCTCATATATTCTAGAATTTTCTAGAATATTCTAGAGAAGCAGTTATATATTTACCTATAAGTTTTTTACATTGCTGGCAGACTCTTTTTCTACTATCTTCTTGTTTACTGTTTTCCAGGCATATGATTTCCTTGCAGTAACTCTAACATGCCACATGCTCCTTTACTAAGACTTTTGCACTGGTAATTCCCCCTGCCTGGGATGATCTTCCTCAGATATTTACTTCCCAATTCTCTTACATCTTTCAAGTATCTGTTCAAATATTATCCCAGCATGCTGATTACACTTTAGTACAGTATCTTGACCTCTCTTCCTGCCCAATCACCAGGTACACTCAAGTCCTCCTAACCTGTTCTACTTTTTCTTTATTCCATAGAATTTATCACCATGTAGCACGGTATAATTTATAGTGTTTTTGTTTATTGACTGTCTCCTTCTGCTAGAATGTGAGCCCTATGACCACCAATCTTCACATTTTCTTGCGATAACGTATTCAAAGTGCCAAAGCAGCCTAGTGCATAGAAGTCACTCAATAAATATTTGTTAATGGAAGGAAAGAATTCTAGTAAAAATGTGACAGATAAGAGCATAAGCTGCCTGGAAGCAGAAGCACTACTTTACTCAGCAGTATATAGCTAGTGCAAATTGTAGTGCCTCACAAATAGTGGATGCTCCAGCAGTGTGTTGAATTAACAAATAAAATAATAGATAAATAATTGTTTATTTTATCGGAGACACAAATGAATTATGCATAATAAAAAATAATTTGTATGCGAATTTGAAGAATATTCTACAAAACAACAAGTATTTGATCTGAGATTTAAAGTATTGATACAGAGGAATTGTTCAGGTTAAAATACCGAGAAAAAGATAATTAGGGGACCCTTTGAGAGTCAAACATATTATTTATAAATCAGTTTTGAATCTAGTAAAGAAATAAGTAAAACAAAACATTGAATTTCCTGCCAAAAGAAAAAAAAAAATCTTAAGCATCATATCTGTCCATATCTATTTAGTTCACAATATTTCTCGAGTTATAAGAAGTATGCAACCTGCTATTATTCAAGAACAAATTATAAGTCCTCAGATTCATAAATCTTGAAAATATGTGGAAAAATTAAAATACAATATTGAAGTAAAATAGAAAGCTGAAATACCACATGAAAAAGAAATACTCAAAACTGTAAAATATAGTGGGACTTCTAGAACATAACATTTAGGTAAAATTACAACTGCATTTAAAGAGATGTAATGCAGAAGTATTGAGAATACCACATTAAAAAATATTTCTTGTACAGCAAAGAAACAGTACTTTACTTTTTTTGGAGGCAATATTTCCAATGATTCATGCTTTTTACTCCTAAAACTCAAGAGAAGCAACCACCAAGGCTTTGAGTTTAGTATTAAATAAAACTGTGAAATTAGATCATTGACTATAAAAATCTTAAGCTAAAACACTCACCTTTGGGGACTATATTGCTCCTATAAAAAGTTTGAATCCCTGAAATTTGGTATGTAAATTTCTATTAACACTAAGATTTTTTAAAGATGATGAGATCAATAAGGGTAGTATGTACTTCCTCATAAACTAAGTCTATAGAGTAATACTTGGTTATCCCAATCCCAAGACACTTCTATCATAGTATCAGAATCCTTGTTTTTCAGATGAAGTATTTGAGATATACACAAGTCACATCCAAACTATTTACCATTTTTTTTTTCTTTCTCCCTAGTCTATCTATCACTATCATAGCTACATGCCATTGTTATCTATGCCTGGAGAACTGCCCAGGACACCACATTTTTGGCTTACAGTAGTGATTCAATCAATTCATTCTTAACAAGTTGACAGCAGAGATCTTTCTAAATACACAGTAAATCATCTTAAATTCTAATTACGACCTATCAACAGTCTGCCAACGATCTCAGAATAAAGCCCATACTAGTCAACATGGCTCTGCAGGTGACCCTACAATTTCTGACATCATCTTTAAATTATTCCGTCAACAAAACATCTTTTATTTAATGTGATCACATCACTTATGAGGTTATAATTTGCTATTAGCTTATTTGCAACAATAAATGTTTACCCTGTTGAAAGGAATGCATATATCTTATTCTGGAATATGATTAAATACTTTGTACTTAACATCATATGAATAGATGAGGGCATTAAGTGGGAAGAAAAAAAATTAATTGTCATTTAGTCTGTCTCAGCATTTTTATTTCACATAATTCCTGCAGAATGAGAAGACATAAAAAATAAAAGTAGAAGGTAGTAGATAAAAAACCTAACATCCATAAAAACCATAGCACAACCTTAAAATCTGTACTAAAGTTGGAATTACTCTTTTGGGTGTCAAAAGTGCTCTTTGATTTTACATATAAATATCAATAAACAAGTTACAGAAGTGACAATTTCAGAAGTGTGTATTTGCCATTACTAAAACCTAATCAACACATAGAGAAAAAAATATTCAAAATTTTCCTTTGACTTTACCTTTTCTTCTTACATTGTATTTCTGTTCCTTTTTTTGGAGAAGTACATTGAGGTTTAGTTTACATACTGGGATTATAAGTGCACAGATTAATGAGTTTTGACAAATGGATTTACCCTTTTTAAGGTATAGAATGTTACTACCAACCCAAGAAGTTTTCTTGTGCCTCTTTCTAGTGGCCCCACTCCTATTTTCAGCTCCAGGTAATCACAGTTTCGGTTTCTACCATACAGTTTAATTTATTCTAGAAAGTTATATAAATTAAATCACAGAGTATGTATGTTTTTGTACTATTCTTTGTATATACTCCGTGCATGTACTCTTTAATGTAACATAATATTTTTAAGATTCATCTATGATGTTCTTTGTAAGAGTAGTTTTTCTTTTTATTACTATTTAGCATTCCATTATTTATTCGTTCACCCTTTGAGGGACATATAGGTTGTTCCCAGTTGGAACTATTACAAAATAAAGTTACTGTGAATTTCTGTGTATTTGGTGTGAACATATGTTAACATTCGTCTTAAGTAAAAACCAAAGAGTAAACTTTGTGAGTCGTATGGTAGGTTTATGTTTCACTATATAAGAAAATCTCAATCCTTTGTTCCGAAGTGACTGTACCATATTATGTTCCCAGCAGAAACTTATGAGAGTTCCAGTTTCTCTACATCCTCACCAACACTTCATAGTGTCTTTTAGTGTGTGTGTTTTAGCTTTTTGAGAAAATAAGCTTGGTGATTTTTATTTGCATTTTTTGGCATTGTGTTTTAATTTGCATTTCCCTGGTATATTGACTAATATTATTGAGCATTTCTGATATGCTTATTGGCCATTCCTATACCTTTTCTTCAAGTTCTCTGATAATTTTTTATTGAGCTGTTTATTGTTGTTGTTATTGTAGTAGTTCTTTATATATCCTAGGTAAGTCTTGTCAGATACAAGTATTACAAATTTTGTTTTTCCAGTTGCTGTGTTACTTTTTCATTTTCTTAAACAGGACTATTGAAAAGCAGCTTATTTTTCTTTCTAATTTTGATAAAGTCTCTGACCCTATTTTAAATGTGGAATTCTCAGACCCTCTCTTGGAAATACTGGCATTGGTCATAAAATATTCTTTTATTTCTGGAACCAAAATTTGATATAGATCCCTAATTTTTCTACGGCATGCATAATTACCATTATACTTTCAAATTTATTCAGACTCATCAGGATTACATATATGCTTGAATTTTATGAGAAAGAACAACTTAATGACACCAAAACTAAAATCAGCTCCAAGAAGTTCATATAGAAGACTTGAAATTTGCAAAGTTAGATTGATTCCTAAAAGTCAACAGATATTGTATAAAAATTCTAATATATTTAATTAGTTTACACAATGTATACATTTTCTTAATAAATTATATAATATCCTCAGCCTAGTTTTTGTGTTTTTTTGCTTATAATACTACTAAAAATAATTTTGCATGAAAATTGCAAAATGCCTAAGTATGTTAATATGCAAGATAAATGTTGAAATGAGTAGTTTCAGGTAGTCTCAGCATTTATTTAGAGATGGGTAGCTATAGAAAGAATACCATTAAACCATGTTTTATTGCTGCTCCCTATTAACTGGCTATGTGGCCATGGGAGTCCTGCAGTCTTTCTTGGCACTTATTGCTCCTAATTATAAAATGAGGGTAGAGAGCCTCCCAGAAACTTGTGCCAGGATAATTTTGGTAGTCACATTTTGTAGAAAAGTAGCTATTTTGTATTTTGATTATATTTAAATATACTATCAGTTTCTGATACGTGATTGCTGTGTTCAGGTAGGTCCTAATATTTAACGTCTTTCACAGGGAATTATTAAAAACCCAAATGGCTTTTCTAAATGTACCTAAGTGTATTCTAAAAAAAATGAATGTTTTCATTGTAACGACCCCCTTTAATATGACCACAAGCTGTAAGGCAAATATGCTTGTGAAATTAAAATAGTTTTTTATAACAAATTTTAATATGTACCCAGAAAGCAATGTTTTAGAAAAACAGACATACACAAAACTCAGTGTTGTTATATACACATGCTTTCTCGCCACAGACACTGTCTAATATACATTTCATTATACAATATACCCAATATTCATGCAAGAATATTGTGACTCGAGAAGGAGCATCTTTATGCCAATCCTTGAGTTTTCAGTTATTTATTAATAATTACAGGAAACATCTTAGAGTTTCCGTATTCTCTTTTTCATACTTAAGTAGATATCCTCTAAGATTACCCTGGAGGACTCTTCTCTTCTTTGAAATTTGTTCACTTAGGCAGTTCAAGAAAAGGAAGAACTCCAAGGTAGAGTGTGCATACTTGAAATCAAAGGTAAGAGGAGTCAGGAGAAATGTCTGTAAGAGGGCTCATTAGGTCAAATATATTTTATTTAACAGGGAAACAAAAATTTCATAATATGGTAAATTATATTATTTCTGCCTGAATATTCCTTGTAATTTTTGTGTCCGAGCAAGGCTTTAACGGTAATTAGGTTTTTTGTTTTTTTTTTTTAATATTACCGCTTTCTTCTCTAATAATCAAAGCAAAATATTGTATATCACTTCTATACAGAACAAGGAAAAATTGGGGGGAGGGGGAAATTTTTCTTTGCTGAGGGCCAGAGTAAAAATGAAAGACATTTTAGTATGAGAAGCTAAGCGTTTCTGAAAATGTGAGCTCTTCATACGAAAATGGCAATTGTATAAGAGATTTTACAAATATTATGTACGGCCAGAGGATATAGACTTTGAAAACGTTTAAATGGACTGACCTTTATATGAGATCTTCAAATATTGTCAACAATATTTTAAGAGCCTATATAGATAATTTTATTAATTATATGGTCATTTAATTTTATTTAAAATTAATTAACCAATTAACTTTATGATCAGTTATGCAATCCATCTGGAAATTCATTTTAACATAGATCCTGAAATACCATATTTAATATTTAATCACTCATGATTTCAAAGTTGATAAATCCTGAAGATATATAACACACAGTAGTGACTGCAGGCTTTCCATGAGGTAAAGATAGGGGGCGCTTTTTGACATCCATCTCCAGTTTGTCTGGAGTGAATAGTTGGTGGTAACTCTTAAACTCATCTTTCCTTGAATTCTTGGTTTTAACATCCCCTTGGCTTGGTTGCTGGCTTCATGGACCAGAGTTTTTGTATACATTTTCAAAGTACAGCACGTGATTCAGGATTTCCCTCAAATTTTCTGCATGGAAGGCTATGCTTTTCTCAATGACATTCCTCAAAATGCTGGCTCTAAGTCTCCAATTCACCAGTCTTCTTCCCACTCTAAAGCTGACTGCTCTCCATCTGCATTCTCTCTGCCAACATAAGTATGTATTTGGAATGTAGCAGTAGAAAAATAGGTACATGCCATTTGGCCAAATGTGGCCTTTTACTTCTGTCTTACTGCTCCTATAGTACTTTATTTATACCACATGTCACATCACTTAATTTCAAAATATATTATAGTCTATTGCTTATGTAAACATTTTCTTTTTTCCTCTAGAACCAGGAATTACACAGGACAAGGACTCTTGCCTGTTGATATATTATCTATTGTACTGCTTGGGACTCAAGAACAACAGAATACATATGTTCTTGTGCTAAAGCAAAACAGAATGAGTACATAGAGTTTCTCAATCTTACTGGCCACAAAATTAGTGAACAATTCTCTTGAAGCCATTGGGAGTAGCTACAATAGATCATAGCTTAGGTTAGAAAAGTTTATTTCATGTCCCTCAATCTCTTCTCTTTTACACTTAGACCCTCTGTGAGAAAGCATGATGCCCTTGTAAGTTATAATAATTAGTTTTTGAAAACATAGAGATTAGAAAAAAAAAAAAAATATATATATATATATATATTCTCTTCTGAGGACAACACGCATACATTGAACCTCCTAGACAGTTGTGGCTTACAGGAGGTGGATGGTTCTCCCATGACAGGGCTCAAAGAAAGAGGAAGCCAGAAAGGAATAAGATTAAGTAGGGCAGGTTTACCACAACTTGGTTATGGAGTAAGCAGTTGTGGTCTGTGCTGGAAAGCGGTGAACACAGATGTCTTCATCCCCCTTGCTAACTTGTTTCTTTTGCCCATGTTATAGCTTTGGGGAACTTAGGAAGGGAAGGTATTTTTCCAACATACAAATACGTTTCAATAATGAAGGAAAATCAGGAAGAAAAGGAAAGAAAATGAAATTCTAAATAAAGTAGGTTAAAAGGAAGACTTCTTTCTTTCCTTCCCTCTTCCCTCCCTCCCTCCTTTCCTTTCTATCATCTGTCAGTCTGTCCTTCCCTTCTCAGAAATAGTGTCCTATATTACCAAATTCAGCATAAATTATTCATATTGCATAATTATAAAGGAAGGTGAGGTGGAGCAGCAACTGCTAAATCTGTGCATCTAATTTAAACTAAAACTTGCAGACCATCAACACTTTAGATTAGGTCTTCTTTTATGGGGGAAAAAAAAGGTACTCATCATATTAACTGATTCTTTGAGATATTTCCCTAAATGACAAATGGTGGGAACATGGCATGGAATCAAATTTCTAAGGATAGCTTTTCAGCTAATGATTTGTTTGAAAAACCTAAATTTATGTTCAACTCTGAATAGGAAAATAGACCCAGTTTATACTGCAACTGGCTTGTCTGCTCTCCATTCGTTAAACAGTGGGCTAGGTTTGAATAATTGATCTATATTGATTTACAATATAATGGCAACATGCCCCAACATCATAAAAGATTTATGTTTTTATTCAGTGTTTATGTTGATATCTTAAGTAGCAAGCACATCGCACAGCACATCGCTATGTAGTGACAAGACCAAATGCTCTTTGGCAGAGCTTCAGTATAAAAATGAGAAGGTGTTGATTTCATTACCACTCTGGCAATACATTTGAAAGAGTGTTAATGACTATTAATGGCCTAGTCCTGAGCCAGAAGAACGCCTGAAGTCAGTGAAAGTGGCGTTTTTATCTGCTCTTAAACATTAAAAAGAGAGAGCCTCCTACAGTTGCATTTGTAAGTGCCTTTCCTGCTCTACAAATAATCACATCCCCCACTTAACTGAGCTTTTAAAACTGTTGAAATTCAAGGCAAACCCAATTTCTCCACTCTGGAGGCTTTGCTCTCTTCCTTTTCCTTATAACAACTAAAACATTTTGCTCTTGTCAAAAAGTATTTGAAGGTGAATTAGAACAAAATTATTTTAAGAGGACCTTTTGGCTCTTTTAAATTTTGCAGTATAGAAACTTCATTGTTTCAGGTTTAACAAGAAGAGCTACTCATTTCCTCTTCTTGTTTATTTTTGGAGACACAGATGAGTCCAAACATTCTATGATGGAATGCACTATGAAGCCCAAATGTTTTCAGGGTTTGATTATTTTCTTCCCTCCAACAAGTTTTCCTTTTTCCTTTTTTTTTTTTCTTTTTTTTTTTCTTTTTTGGGTTTGTTTTTGGTCCCTTGAGGGTCCCAAATCAACAAGTTATTAGATGAGGAATGGAAGCTTCTGTTTCAGAAATCACGACTGCAGCTAGACAACAGAAAACAGATGCCAATTATTTGCCTATGGCTGCTGGAAAACAAAACATTTTATGACATTTACTTTGCCTTAGCAGAACTGCTGCTGATGCCAAAGAAATATAAACTAGTCAAATTATCAGCAGCCGGTTTTGAAATGTGAGGTATTATAATTTGGAATCTTGTTCTACAGTTGGTCATTCTGTGACCTACATATTTCTTTATACACTGATTCCACATGCAATTTGATGTAAAATTCAAGCATTTTAACAGAATAAGCACGGAAAATATGTGTAATAGATATATATAATTAAATATTTGATATAATTCAATATCTTATGCATTTTCTTCTAATTCCACTAGTTTTTGATTCAGGGATAAAGATAATGTTTGATGTTTGCTACTCAAAAGTAAGTTTCTTAACACACATTTTTATTTCATGTGGCAAAAGCTTCAAATTAAACATCTTTCTTACACTGAATTCAGCTGAATTATTCATTGTTAATGTGATGTCACAAGCAATGTTTAAATATTTTTCCTACAGTAGTTAAGAGAGGCTTAATTTAGTCAGAATCAATATTCATCTAGCCCCATAAGAATATACATTTTATACATATTTTTAGATTAAGTGTCTCACCTTTGAGACACATTTCTGAAGCAATGTCATAGGTGGACTTCACTAAAAATAGCAGTTATGACAAATAAATTTCTGCCCATATAGCCATGATAATGTGCTATGTTGAAGATCTGGATTTGCAAATAAAATCTTTTGAACATTTATACCATGTGTGCCTAGTTCTCCTGTCATGGTGATTTTGGTTACCTTTTAAGGTGTGAAGAAAGGCAGCTATTAAATTTTACTTAAGGGTATGGATTTACCACAAGTAATGATTCTATAACATCTGTCATATGAGTGTCTACATTGCTTCAATAAGTGTCCTGAGTGAGTGAGAAGCAAGCTATATTAGGGATTAGACTTATATCACTCAGGACTGGTTGAATATATAAGATGAAAAGTGATGATCAAAGTAACTGAAAGAATATTTCTCCATTTTTAATTTGCACATGAATCACCAGAGATCATGTCAAATGCAGATTCTGATGTAGTAGTTCTGGGGTGGGGCCTGAGGCTCTGATTTCTACAGCTTTCAATGTGAGGATGTCAAGCAGCTTGTCCATGGATCATACTTTGAGAGGCAAGAGTGTAGATGATGTGGGGTGGGGTCATTCTCCACTGAATAACACCAATTTTCAGAAGTAGTTAATTATTTCCAACCTCAACATGCAAGGAGGTTGATTAACTTGCAGTCAGGACTCAAAGAACCCTAGTCCAGCCTATTTGATGAGTAATGATTGTCATCAACCACCTGATTCTAGTGTAATGTGTGGAGGCTGAATGATAGGCTACGCAAGACTTTCACCATCTCCTTCGTAGATATGATAATGTTAATGTCTTCCATGGTGTATGCTTTTTGTGTGTGTGTGTGTGTATGCATGGGGAGAAAGAGCAAGAACTTAAAATTAGAGGCAGAAGCACATAAGAACATTATGGCATCATTAGAAAAAAGGGAAAATGTAACTGTATCCCTAGGGATGACCCAAACAAGTGGTGCATCAAGTTCCCAGTAGCATGTCTTCCTAACTTCAGCATCAATCACACTGAACATCTGAATAATCATCACAGCAAAGGAGGGGGAAATTTAATCACATTTGTCTTTGCTCCCATCCTTTCAAGCAATAGAATCTGTATATGGGCATAGATTCCAGACAATATTTTAGCACCCCTGATGGACATTAATCTGGCTAGCATTTAGCTAAAGTTCATCTCTACCTATTATACTCCATCTCCAGTCAAAGGAAGGCTTCCTATAAAATTAAAACCAAAAAGATCATTTCTAGGTAACATTTTCTGCACTCCTACACCCTCCCCATCATACTCCACAAACACCTGGGACAACTTTATGGATTCTTCTTCAGTAGACAGGAATTTTGTCAGATTTCCTGTCTACCTAGGGAATACCTGGCAGGATGTCACAGCCAATTAGTGAAAAAAGAGCATTTAATATCCTCTTGGAAGATTTCAGACTCATAACCACATTAGATGAATAGATTTTGAACCACATCATACTCCTCCCATCCAACTTCCAGTCCCAAGTACCATTGATCCTTTCACAGATATTTTTCTATTTAAAAAAAAAAAAATTTGTGTGCTCAACCTGTCCTCACAACCCCATGCCTGAAGTGTTGCAGTTGTCTTCTAACTGGTCTGCCTGTCTCAGTTTTCATGATTTTAAATAACAGCGTCTCATTAGTTCCCAGCACTCTGCTAGTTGTTGGTTTAACAACCCTTATCAACTGCCTTTAGGGGGGCAGTTGATATGGGTTGATATATGTAAGAATAACTCTGAATTCCACACTCTGTCATTCAAGTTGTCCACAAAATATATGGACATTTTTTGAAATATAGCGACATTGTTTGAAGTCTCAAAAGTTAGCCTTTTTCAATATCCCAAACAATCCATGCTTATCATCATGTCTGCTTAGATTTTACTGATTTCCAACCACTGACCTGTAATCTAAACACTTCTCCATTAATTTTTCCTTGAAGTCTTTTGACCACACCAATTTTTACTGATTTCTTCCATAGCAGTAATTACCACTCATTTTATTGTTTGTTAATATGCTGCCTCATGTTTTGTTTCTCTTGCTATTATTTGATTTTTAAACATTATGTTTATTCTATATAGGATTCTTGTGCCTCCATGAAGTTTGGGAAGCTGGACATCGGAGTCAGTCTAGATTTGAGTCTCAATGAGTGAACAGTAATTGTCATCTGTAAATCAGGGATGAAAGCATTCATCTTTCATGACTATGGTGGGGTTTCACAGATAGTAAGGGTAACATATCTAGAACAGCTACTGATAATAGTTTTGTTTTCAAATAATGTTACTTTTTCTTAACTGCTCAACATTAAGGACTTTGCAAGATGTGACACATATCCACCATAGTATATACAAGAGGGCTCTGTACAAAGGAGAGATATGAGATACAAAAATCCCTCTTTATTTAATTAAATTGTGTTGAATTAAATGTTAATCTGTAACTAAGGCCTATTCTGTGGAATTATGTGATGGAAACCCTGGCAAATTTATTACGAGTCTGCTGTTATTTTAAAACCCTTCCCCTGTGGCTATATGTAACACATTCATGGCTTCTATCCCTTTAAGATATTATCATTTATTTGATGTAACTGAACCTTTCATAGTCACTCATCATTAGTACACAGAACACAGGATGACTTTAGCAAAATAATTAACTGGAATCAGAAGAAAATCTAAAAATAGATCTCGCAAATAGCCTAAATAGGCTAACCCAAGGCTGGTAAGAGGAAAATATAATTTATTTCCACACAAATTCTGCAAAATTTAGCACATAGTAGATGTTAAATAACTTTTCTCTGAATGAGTGAATCAATGAAGGAATAATATTATTCTATAAAAATTTGTATGAATCTCTAGTAATAGCTTTGTCTTATTGAAATATTTTTAATCTATGAGTGATAAAAATATTTTAACATTTTTAGTAAATAGATTTACTATTTACTAAATTTACTATTTACTATTCATTAATAGAATGAATACTAATTCATTCATTAATATAAATATTTAGTAAACCTATCATATGTTAGAGTATATAGTAATTTGGAGATATGGAAATTAATGTCTGAATGTTTGCCATCAAAAATTATTTAGCAGCAGTGACAGTGTGTTCCCATCACTGCACCTAGTATATTTTTTTTTTTTTTTTTTTTTTTTTTTTTTTTT